>NC_071519.1:1898083-2168083 GCF_027887155.1 Malaclemys terrapin pileata | reverse complement strand
GCAGTGCTGGGCTGGGCATTCGACGGGCGCAAAGGCCGGGCTGCAGGTCGGGGGGCACGGCTGGGCGCACAGGGTGTAGGAGCTGTTCGCTGGGCACGCCAGAGCTGCGGGGCAGAGAGAGCTGCATGATTAGGACGCCTGGGTTCTATCCTCGGCTCTGGGAGGGGAGTGGGGGCTGGTGGTTAGAGCAGGGGGGGCTGGGAGCCAGGACTCCTGGGTTCTCTCCCCGGCTCTGGGAGGGGAGTGGGGGCTGGTGGTTAGAGCAGGGGACGCTGGGAGCCAGGACTCCTGGGTTCTCTCCCTGGCTCTGGGAGGGGAGTGGGGGCTGGTGGTTAGAGCAGGGGGGGCTGGGAGCCAGGACTCCTGGGTTCTCTCCCCGGCTCTGGGAGGGGAGTGGGGGCTGGTGGGTTAGAGCAGGGGGGCTGGGAGCCAGGACTCCTGGGTTCTCTCCCCGGCTCTGGGAGGGGAGTGGGGGCTGGGTGGTTAGAGCAGGGGCGGGCTGGGAGCCAGGACTCCTGGGTTCTCTCCCCGGCTCTGGGAGGGGAGTGGGGGCTGGTGGTTAGAGCAGGGGGGGGGCTGGGAGCCAGGACTCCTGGGTTCTCTCCCCGGCTCTGGGAGGGGAGTGGGGGCTGGTGGTTAGAGCAGGGGGGGCTGGGAGCCAGGACTCCTGGGTTCTCCCCCCGGCTCTGGGAGGGGAGTGGGGGCTGGTGGTTAGAGCAGGGGGGGGGGCTGGGAGCCAGGACTCCTGGGTTCTCTCCCCGGCTCTGGGAGGGGAGTGGGGGCTGGTGGTTAGAGCAGGGGGGGCTGGGAGCCAGGACTCCTGGGTTCTCTCCCCGGCTCTGGGAGGGGGGTGGGGGCTGGTGGTTAGAGCAGGGGGGGCTGGAAGCCAGGACTCCTGGGATCTCTCCCCGGCTCTGGGAGGGGGGTGGGGGCTGGTGGGTTAGAGCAGGGGGAGCTGGGAGCCAGGACTCCTGGGTTCTCTCCCTGGCTCTGGGAGACGAGTGGGGGCTGGTGGGTTAGAGCAGGGGGGGCTGGTAGCCAGGACTCCTGGGTTCTCTCCCCGGCTCCGGGAGGGGAGTGGGGGCTGGCAGCCTGGATGCCTGGGTTCTGGCTACTCACGGCAGAGCTGGGGGCCCCTCCAGGGGTGCACGGGGGCGCCGGCGGCCTGGCAGGCGGCCGTGTAGGCCTGGAGCTGGGCGCAGAGGGTCTCCAGCAGCCCCTGGTACTGGCACATGTCGAAGAGGCAGTTCTCGAAATAGTGGGCGGGGGGGACCAGTTTGTGACAGTCCCTGTGGGGCAGGGGCAGAGAGTCAACCGTGTCCCCCAGCTCCCCCCTACAGCACAGCGCCCCTTAGCATCTCCCTGAAATACGGAGCCCCCCCAGCACCATGCTCCTCCGCAGCACAGCGCCCCCTTGTGCCCCTCCATAGCACGGAGCCCCCCTTACCTGAATGGCCCCTGGGGGTCGCGGATCCGTTCGCAGCTGGCCGTTATTTCGTCACCCGGGGTGCAGACGGGCTTGTCCGAGTCGTCAGGTCGGCACCTGGGGGGGTGAGACCCCAGCATCTATCACAGCCCCGCCCCCAGCAGGGCCGGATTCCCCAGTCCCCTCCGGCTCTCCAACAGCCATGCTGTCCCCCTGCCACTCCCCCGCCTCCCCGGGGCTTTCTCCTAAGGTACCGAATTCCCGCAGTGGCGGGTAGTTCTGCCGGCATCCCACCGCCCTGCGCTCCGGCCAGCACCCAGCAGGGGGCAGCGGTGGGGGCTGGGACTCACTGTGGGTCCTCGTCGTTGGGGGTTTGCCAGCTGTTCCCCAGCGCGGCCCCGTCCGCAGCTGGCCACCCGGCTGGCGTCCGGTTGTCGTTGTCGGGCACCCCATCGTAGTTCCCACAGAGCCCACACAGCAGCCCGGAGTAGGAGCTGGGGCGGGGGAGAGACAGAAGTGAGGGGGGCTGTGGGTCAGGAGTGAGGGGCACCAGCAGGGCTGGGGGGGCAGGGCTGGGCTAGCAGGGGCTGCGGGTCGGGAGTGAGGGGCACCGGCAGAGCTGGGGGTGGGCAGGGCTGGGTTAGCAGGGGCTGCGGGTCGGGAGTGAGGGGCACCGGCAGAGCGGGGGGGGGGGGGGGGGGGCTGGCCTGGCAGGGGCTGCGGGTCGGGAGTGAGGGGCACCGGCAGGGCTGGGGGAGGCCGGATCTCACCTGGGGGCCCGGATCTCCAGGTAGTGGTTCCCGTCCCAGCGCAGGGCCAGACCGAACGAGGTCTCCACGGCCACGTACTGGCCGCTGCGGGCCATGGACGAGTCCCGGGTGGGCCTGGCCGGCAGCGTCACCCGCGTCCCATTGATCTGGGGGGAGACAGGGAGGAAGAGCACGTGGATAACTGGGGGGTGGGTGGATGGAGGGGCAGGGGGCTGGGGGGATGGAGGTGGGTGGGGGGTAGGGCGTGGGTGAATAGAGGGGCAGGGGGCTGGGGGCAGGGAGGAAGGGCGAGTGGATAACTGGGGGGTGGGTGGATGGAGGCGGGTGGGGGACTGGGGGCAGAGAGGGGGTGTAGGTGGATGGAGGGGCAGGGGGCTGGGGGCAGGGAGGAAGGGCGAGTGGATAACGGGGGGGGTGGAGGGATGGATGGAGGGGACTGGGGTGGATGGAGGGGACCGGCGGGGGGGGTCTCACCAGGGTGCGCTGTCCCTTGAGCAGGGTGAGGCTGGCCCCCGGCAGGCTGACATAGACCGTGCGCAGGTAGGAGACGCCCCCGCGCCCCCGCTCCTCGTTCTTCCCCTCAACGCTGAACCAGGGCCCTGTGGGGAGAGTGGGGTGAGTGGGGGTGGGGTGGGCAGATGCAAAGGGGAGCTCCCTCCCCCGGAGCCAAGCGGGGGGACCCCTGAACAGGCTTTTGGGAGATTGTCCACATATCCCACCTCTGCCACAAGCAGAGATTATGGCCATGGACGTTTCACCTCCCGGTAACTCTCGTTGGCTAATGTACCTGTCGGTGGTGAGACCCGCCCCCTGCCCCCCCAGAGCCGGCCAAGGCGCTCCCTTGAGGCTGTTCCCTGCCTGCCCGGGCCCGTACCTGTGTAGTTGCCGCAGGGCCGGGCCAGGGTGTAGGTGCAGGTGCCCATGAAGTCGAGCCGTCGGCCGTCGAAGGTCTGGTAGTGGGGGTCCCCGGAGACGTAGCAGGGGGCGCTGGCTGCAGGGGGAGAGAACAGAGGGGTTGGTTGTGGGTGGAAGGGGGGGCTGGTGGGGGTGGGGTCCCAGGGGACCTGGGGGGCCAACAGGGGTCGCCCCCCCGATCTTCACTTCTGCTCCCAGCTCTGACCATAGCCCCCCCACCCAGTTCTGGTTTTAGGGTAAATAGTTCGGGTGGGGGTGGAGGAGCAGGACACAGCGGTGGGTATGTGGGGGGCTGGGAGTGATCGGTGGAGTGGAGGTGGGGTTACCAGTGGGGCAGGGGGGATCTATGGGGTGGGTGTTACCTGTGGGGTGGGGGCAGGGGGGAGATCTGTGGGGCTTGGGGGATCTATGGGGTGGGCATTACCTGTGGGGGAGGGGCAAGGGGAGATTTATGGGGCGGGTGTTACCTGTGGGACTGGGAACGGGGGGGGTTGGATGGGGTGGGGTCCCAGGGGACCTGTCGGGGGTGGGGATGTGGATGGGGCGGGCCAGTCAGGGGACTGGGAGCGCGGGCGTGGATGGGGGTGAGGTCCCGGGGGACCTGTCGGGGGTGGGGGTGTGGATGGGGCGGGGCAGTCAGGGGACTGGGAATGGAGGGGCGGATGGGGGTGGGGTCCTGGGGGACCTGTCGGGGGTGGGGGTGTGGATGGGGCGGGGCAGTCAGGGGACTGGGAGCGCGGGCGTGGATGGGGGTGGGGTCCCGGGGACCTGTCCGGGGCAGTCAGGGGAGGCTACACTACACGCCATGAATCGCTCCCTGATTGCTCGAGCGTGACCTGTGGGTAGTGTAGACGTAGCCTTCGCCGTGTGTGGTTTTGTGTTATTTTGCCGGGTGACTGACTTCGCTCTGGCTGTTACTTGGCACCACTTAAATCCTCCTTTTTATACTTAATAAAATCGCTTTTGCTTATTAATAACCCCAGGGAGTGATTACTACCTGGGGCGGGCCATTTATGGGTTTCCCCCGGGTAAGCTTTATACAGAGCCAAATGGATTGCTTTGGGGTTTGGACCCCATTGGAGCTGGGGGTCTGGGTGCTGGAGGCAGGGGGCACGTGGGTCAGAGCTGGGGCTGGGTTGTAGCAGGCCGGCGTGTCTGGCTCAGACCGGGCAGGGTGCTGCAGACCCAGGCTGGCAGGAAAACGGGCTCAGGGTATTTCAGCACGTCGGGGGCAGTTCCCAAGGGGGGTTCTGTGACCCAACCCATCACAGCAAGCGTTACCTGTGGTGTGGGGGCTGGGGAGATCTGTGGGGCAGGCATTACCTGTGGGGCGGGGGCCAGGGGGATCTATGGGGTGGGCATTACCTGTGGGGTGGCAGCCGTACAGGCCATTGTGGAGCCCGCAGGTTTCCGTGGGGCGGCACTGCCAGGCCTGGCAGTGGGTCCGGTTCCCCCCCTCACAGCGGCAGCGCGACCCACAGCCCGGCCCAAAGAACTCCTCGTCCAGCTGCAGGGGAGAGAGGGAAGGGGTGAGTAACCGAAGACCCCCCAAAATCCACCTGACTCCCGAGAGACCCCCTGAAATCCCCCCACCCCACAGTGACCCCTGAGTTCCTCCCCACCCCAAACCAAAGCGCCCCCCCTTACCTCATAGTACCCCCCAGCGTAGCTGCAGCCGCAGCCCCCCTGGGGGACACAGGCTCCCCCACTGAGCAGGAAGCCGGGGTCACACGTGCACCCCTCCAGGCAGGGCTCCTGGCAGCCCCTCACCCCGGCCTCAGGGCAGGCGGCGAGGCAGGGGGGGCTGCACGGGTCGTAATGGCTGTTGGGGGGGCAGAGCATGGCTGTGGGGAGGGGGGAAAGAGAGAGGAGTAAAAACCCCCGCCCCAGCCCCTCCCCTGTCCAGCCCCCTGCCCCACGGTGCCCCCTGCCGAGCCCCCGTCCCACCCTCTGCAGTACAGCACCCCCTGCTGAGCCCCCGCCCCATGGCGTCCCCTGCCAAGTCCCCCGCCCCACCCCTGCCCCCCGGCATCCCCTGCCGAGCCCCCCATCCCACCCCCTGCCCCACGGTGCCCCCTGCCAAGTCCCCCGCTCCACCCCTGCCCCCCAGCCCCACTCACGGCAGAGGGTCTGGTTGCGCCAGGGGCCCAGGCTGACGTTGTGGGCCTGGCACTGGGCTCCATAGCTGCCCAGGGCGGAGCAGAGCTGACGCCGGTCGCCCCCCAGCGCGCAGAGATCGAACACGCAGTCCTGGAAGAAGGTCTGGGAGGGGAGGAGGGGGGTTATTGGGGGGCCCCACGGACATCCCCCCCGGGTCCCAGTGCTCCGGGGCACGGCGTGGTGGAGGCATGGCAGGGAACCCCCCATGTCAGCCCCCCCAGGGGGCCCTGAACCCCCAGTGAACCCCCAGCCCCCTCAGCCCCATAGACCCCCATGGCCGTCCTGACTCCCACCTAACCCCCACCCCCATGACCCCCCATGATCCCTGCCTCTCCCCTTGGCCCCTCCAACCCTCACCCAGCCCCCTCACCCCCATAGCCCCCCATGGTCCCTCTGACACCCACCCAGCCTCCCTAAGACCCCCCCATACCCACCCAGCCCCCCTCACCCTCATAACCCACCCACCATGGCCCCCCTGACTCCCACCTAGCCCCCACCCCCATGGCCCCCCCAGCTCCCCGCCCCCCACTCACCATGGGGCTCAGCTGGCCGTGGCAGGGGGCGAAGGGCCCATCAGGGGCTAGCAGGAGCCCGCAGGCCCCGGGCCCCTCATAGTCCAGCCGCGCGTCTGCGGAGCACTGAGGGGTGACGGGGGGGCCGGCCGAGGTGCAGCTGGGGGGGAAGCAGAGAGGTGAGGGGGGCAGGAGGTGGTTTGGGGGAGTCTCCTGGGGGCCAGGGGGCCGTGGGTCTGTGGGGGGTGGGACTTCAGGCGGGCTGGGGTGGGGGGGTTGCTCTCTTGCAGGGGGTGGAGGTGTAGGGGGGTTGGGGGCGTTAAGGTGGCTGGGGGTGTGTGGGGTGTGGAGGGTTTGGGGGGGCTGTAGGGGAGAAGTGGAGGGCCATGGGAGATTTGGGGGGACAGTAGGGGGCAAGTGGGCGGTTTGGGGCAGTGTAGAGGAGCCGTAGGGACATGGGGAGTTTGGGGGGGCTGTAGAGGGGCAGTGGGGGGCATGGGAGATTTGGGGGGACAGTAGGGTGTGTGTGGGAGGTTTGGGGGGTGTAGGAGAGCTGTAGGTACATGGGATTGGGGGGCTGTAGGGGGGGACAGTGGGGGGCATGGGAGACTTGGGGTGACAGTAGGGGGCGTGTGGGAGGTTTCGGGGAGTGTAGGGAAGCCATAGGGACATGGGAGGTTTGGGGGACAGTAGGGGGGCATGTGGGTGGTTTGGGGGGGTATAGGGGAGCCGTAGGGACATGGGAGATTTGGGGGGACAGTAGGGGTGTGTGGGAGGTTTGGGGGGTGTCACTCACTTGCCAACACTCCAGCTGTCCCCGAAGTCCCCGGCCGAGCCGGCTGCACCCCCCGCCGGGGTCCGGAAGTCGTCACCGGGGTCCCCGTTGTAGTCACCGCAGAGACCGCACAGGGCACCCTGATACCTAGGGGGGTAGGGGCATCAGAGGGGGACAGAGATGCAACACCCCCTCCCCCATAACCCCCCCACTCCCTGCTCCTCCACCCCAGAGCCATGGCCCGCCCAGTTCCCCCATAACCCCCCCAATCTCTGCTGACCCCCAGCCCCTCTTTCCACCCCCCAACAGCCCCCACACCCCACTTCTGGGCTTTCTTCTGAGCCCACTAACCCCTCCCAGGACCCCCTGTGACCCCCAACTTCCATAGCCCCCTCCTGACCCCCATAAGCCCCAATTCACCCCCCACCAAACCCCCCGCCCCCTGCTTCACCCCCTCCCGATACTCACTGCTGGCTGACCCGGACTTCGGCGTAATGGTTCCCGTCATACCGGACAACCAGCCCAAAATCTGTCCGGACCTCGGCGAATGTCCCGGACAGACGGACGGACACGCCGGGGGTGGGGACTGCAGGGAGGGTCACCTGGGAGCCGTTCACCTGCAAACGCCAGGACCCCCCCACCTGGGGTTACACAGAGACCCCCCCGCCTGGCGCTGGGATGCAGCCACCTCTGTGGTGAGGCAGCTGCCCGCAGCACAGCGCCCCCTAGTGCTCCCGCTCCCTGCCCCACAGCGCCCCCTAGCACTGCCCTACGGCCAGACCTGCCTGCCAGGGGAGAGCGCTCCCTGCTGAGCCCCCTGTGACGGAGCAGGGAGCAGGGCAGATTTGACCTGGGAATGTTGCAGGGGGGTTGCAGTGAGGAGGGGGGACTTCCCTTGAAGGAAGCTACCTGAGCTGTAACCTGAGCCAGGAACGGGGGTGGGGAGAATTAACACCTTCTGCCCGGGAGACTGAACAAAGGAGAGGAGCAGCGGGAGGGGCTTGGAGTTTAGTTTCGGTTGGGGCTGGGTGGTGCAACGCAGGGAACCCCAAGCTGGGGTCTAAGCTCCCTGAACCTCCCGGAGGGACCTAATTGAGGGGGTCTGGTCGTACCTACACGCTCTGCTTGAGACTGTGTTCCTGTCCTTAAATAAACCTTCTGCTTTACTGGCTGGTTGAGAGTCGCAGTGAATCTCGGGAAGAGGGGTGCAGGGCCCTAACTCCCCCACAATCCGCAACACCCCCCATCCCGCTCCCTGCCGCACAGCGCCCCCTAGCGCCGCCCTGGGGCCAGCCCCGTCTGCCAGGGGAGAGCGCCCCCTGCTGAGCCCCTCCCCCATCCCGCTCCCTGCCCCACAGCGCCCCCTAGCACTGCCCTACGGCCAGACCTGCCTGCCAGGGGAGAGCGCCCCCTGCTGAGCCCCTCCCCCACTCCGCTCCCTGCCCCACAGTGCCCCCTAGCACTGCCCTACGGCCAGACCTGCCTGCCAGGGGAGAGCACCCCCTGCTGAGCCCCCCATCCCGCTCCCTGCCCCACAGCGCCCCCTAGCGCCACCCTGAGGTCCGTACCTGCACCACGCGGTTCTTGAGCAGAGCAACGGAAGCTCCTGGCAGCTCCAGGAACACGGCCCGGACGTAGGACACAGTGCTCTGCCCATACCGGTGCTCGTTGGCAGCGTGGACGGCGAAGGGGGCCAGGGCCAGGCTGGCGTTGCAGGGCTGGGCTAGGACGTAGGTGCAGGTGCCCTGGAAATCAAACTTCCTCTTGTCGAAGGTGGTGTAGTGCGGGTCGCCCGATGCCACGCAGGTCGCGGAGTCTGGGGGTAGCCAGAGCTAAGCACCAGCCCCCAGAGCCAGGGAGAAAACCCAGGAGTCCGGGCTCCCAGCCCCCTCTGCTCTAACCCACCAGCCCCCACTGTAGATCAATCTCTAATAATTTTCATATGACTTTACATTGTGCCTCTTCATATAACCTTGTGGTGGGTCTACCTATGTGTGACCTCTGTTTTCATGGGACTTTGTATCAAAGCCTCATTTAGAAACTTTGCATTGCCCTTGGTAGAATATTATAGCCCCTAAGGATAAAATAAGATAGAAGAAACATTTCTTTTTGCTAGCAGTAGAACAAGAGCTCTCCCCCCCCCCCCCACTCTTAATCAATTGCCCTGTTGAATGAATGAGGTGTGGATGAGCAAGGCATGGAAGGCAGCACCTCCAGACAGCCTCAACTGTTGGAGAGGGGCTGGGAGCCAGACCCAAGGACAATAAAACGTGTCAAGTGGGCTCATTAAAGACAAGCAAACATACCGATGGCCTCGGGGGTTAGAAGCAAGCACCTTCTTTTGGAAACACCCTCTTTGCAGCATTGGGACAACACTCAAAAGAAAGCAGCACAAAGGACCAATGGACACAGACACAGAGTTTGAATCTGGTCTAAATTTGCATAAGAGAAAAGCTGCTATAAAAGTGAGGTGTCTTGCAGAGGACCCCGGGTCTCGTCTTGTCAACATGGGAGCATCGATCCGGATCGGCAGAAGCCCGGCTCCACCCCCTCCCCCATCTAACTCACCTGGCCAGTGAAGTTAAGGGGAGCAACTAATTGGTAACAACAAGACGGAGTGTGTTTGTGTGTGTGTGTGTGTGTAAGTGTAATATATTATATGCATATAATACAGTGTTAATGAATACATGTATTACTAATAAATGTGGCGTTTTGTCTTATTCCCCCTGAAAAGATCCTGGGCAGTACTTTAAGTACAACACCACTCCCCTCCCAGAGCCGGGGAGAGAACCCAGGAGTCCGGGCTCCCAGCCCCCTCTGCTCTAACCCACCAGCCCCCACTCCCCTCCCAGAGCCGGGGAGAGAACCCAGGCGTCCTGGTTCCCAGCACCTCTGCTCTGACCCACCAGCCATCACTCCCCTTCCCGAGCCGGGGAGAGAACCCAGGCGTCCTGGCTCCCAGCACCCCCGCTTTGACCCACCAGCCCTCACTCCCTTTCCCAAGCCGGGGACACAACCCAGGAGTCCTGGCTCCCAGCTCCCCTTGCTCTAACCCACCAGCCCCCACTCCCCTCCCAGAGCCGGGGAGAGAACCCAGGAGTCCTGGCTCCCCACGCTCCCACTACGGGGGTCCCCCAAGAACTCACCTATTGGGAAGCACCCCTGTACCCCATCCCCATGGCTGACACAGTGCTGGTTGGGTCGGCAGCTGGCATCAGAGCAGCGGGTGTTGTTGTTAGACAGACAGTGGCAGATCTCCTGGCAGCCATCGGCGTAGATCACCTCACCGGGCTAGGGACAAATGGACACGGGTGAGAGAACCCAGGAGTCCGGGCTCCCAGCACCCCCTGCTCTAACCACCAGCCCCCACTCCGCTCTCAGAGCCGGGGAGAGAACCCAGAAGTCCTGGCTCCCAGCCTCCCCTGCTCTAACCCACCAGTCCCCACCTCCCTCCCAGAGCCGGGGAGAGAACCCAGGAGTCCTGGCTCCCAGCACCCCCTGCTCTAACCACCAGCCCCCACTCCACTCTCAGAGCCGGGGAGAGAACCCAGAAGTCCTGGCTCCCAGCCCCCCCTGCTCTAACCCACCAGTCCCCACCTCCCTCCCAGAGCCGGGGAGAGAACCCAGGAGTCCGGGCTCCCAGCACCCCCTGCTCTAACCACCAGCCCCCACTCCGCTCTCAGAGCTGGGGAGAGAACCTAGAAGTCCTGGCTGACCTGGTAGTAGGTGTGGTTGTAGAAGCAGCCGCAGTCCGTGGGGGGGACGCAGTGCCCCCCGCTCAGCAGGTGCCCGGGGTCGCACTGGCAGCCCGGCTGGCAGGGCAGGTCGCAGCTCAGGTGGGGGTCATCACAGCGCGGGGGGCAGGCCAGGCCACACGTCTCGTAATGGGCATTCGGGGGGCATGGGATGGAGGTGCCTGCGGAGGGAGCATCTGGTCAAACCACCACCCAACGGGCCTGGCCCCGGGGGGCTATGTGGGGCAGGGGAGTAGGGGGTCTGTTCCCACAGAGCCCCCGCCCAGGGGATTTGGGGACATGGGGGGAGGGGAAGAGCCCGGCCACCCACCCTACACCTCCATGGGGCAACGCACCTGGCCAAGTCGATGGGGTCACAGAGGGGGCTGGAGACCCAGAAGTGGGGGTGGAGCCAGTTGCTACAGTGGTGGCTGCTGTGGTCCCACTGGGGGCGGTGCTGGTTGCTATGGGGCTGGTTGTCGTCGTGCCAGTGGTGGAGGGGCCAGTTGCTATGGGGCTGGTTGTCATGGTTTCACTGGGGGTGGAGCTGGTTGCTATAGTGGTGGTTGCCGTGGTTCCACTGGGGGCAGTGCCAGTTGCTATGGGACTGGTTGCTGTGGCCTCACTAGGGGCGGAGCCGGTTGCTATAGTGGTGGTTGCCATGGTGCCAGTGGGGGAGGTGCCGGTTGCTATGGGACTGGTTGCCGTGGTCCCACTGGGGGCAGAGCCGGTTGCTATAGTGGTGGTTGCCATGGTGCCAGTGGGGGTGGAGTCGGTTCCTATGGTGGTGGTTGCCGTGGTGCCAGTGGGTGTAGAGCCAGTTGCTACGGTGGTGGTTGCCGTGGTCCCAGTGGGTGTAGAGCCAGTTGCTACGGTGGTGGTTGCCGTGGTCCCAGTGGGTGTAGAGCCAGTTGCTACGGTGGTGGTTGCCGTGGTCCCAGTGGGTGTAGAGCCAGTTGCTACGGTGGTGGTTGCCGTGGTCCCAGTGGGTGTAGAGCCAGTTGCTACGGTGGTGGTTGCCGTGGTCCCAGTGGGTGTAGAGCCAGTTGCTACGGTGGTGGTTGCTGTGGTCCCAGTGGGGGTGGAGCCAGTTGCTACGGTAGTGATTGCCGTGGTCCCAGTGGGTGTAGAGCCAGTTGCTATTGTGGTGGTTGCTGTGGTCCCAGTGGGTGTAGAGCCAGTTGCTACGGTGGTGGTTGCCGTGGTGCCACTGAGGGCGGTGCCAGTTCCTACGGTGGTGGTTGCCGTGGGACGCATCGCTGTGGTGCCGCTGGGGGTGGCAGTCCCTGCTGGGGAGGAGCCTGGGCCCCCAGGGCTGGTGGGGGCTGTGAGGCTGGGAGCTGGCGTGGGTGGGGTAACCGGGGCTCCTAGGGTGGGGGACACAACAGAGCCGCACATGAGCGGGAGGGACACGTGTGCTGGGTTCCCCCCGACATGGGTCTCTTGGCACATGCCGTGCACACACCATGCACATGCCTTACACACGCCTGGCACACACCCCATTCACGGATGCTCACGGACACACACAACACCCGGCATTTCTCCCCCTCTCTCCTGTCAGCCCAGCCGCCCATCCCCATGGACACAGCCCCCCCCAAGACTGAAACCCCCCCAGCACCTCTCACCTGGGCAGGGTCCCCTCCGCACCGACACATTGTCCAGGGCCACGTCGAGGTACGGCAGGTCGCCCCGCACCACTTCAAAGATGATCTAAGTCAACAGAGCGGAATCAGGGGCCAGCCAGCTGCTCCCTCTCCCCAGGGGCCCATCTACCCCAGCCTTCCGCCTGCCCCGAGATCTGTCCCCCTGGGCCCAGCTACCCCAGCCTCCCGCCTGCCCCGAAATCAGCCCCCCTGGGCCCATCTACCCTGGCCTCCTGCTTGCCCCAAGATCAGGCTCCCGGCCCTTTCCCACCCTGCAGCAGGGAGTTCCAGGGATACCAAAGTGGAAGCAGCAATGCCGCAGAGGGCTAAGGAATCGGGGGACACCCTAGAATGGTGGAAGGGAGCTCTCCTCACCCCAGCCCAGCCCCCCACCCCCACAATCCCGCTCACCCGGGTGGGCTGCAGGCGGCCGGCGGGCACGGTGACAGAGCCCAGCAGCCAGGCCGGGCTCTGGAGGCCGGTGCGGGTCCAGAGGGGGAGGCCAGGGCCAGAGGGCCCCCAGGCCAGCACCCGGAGCTGGGTTCCGGTTTCCACGATGCCGGCCATGTAGTAGTAAAACTCCACGCACACGGCATCAGCGGTGCAGAAATCCCGGGACTCCAGACGCACGGACTGGCCCGGCCACAGGCTCCCAGCCTCGGCGTAGATGTAATAGCCCTCTGGGGAGGTGAGGGGGGAGACGGGGGCAGTTAACAGGAGACACCAAGGAAATACCCATACAAACCACTTGGGTAAGTTCAGCTTATGGGTCACAAAGTGAACGGGCGGATGGATGGACGGATGGATGGCTGTGTTTGGGGATGGATGGATGGATGGACAGATGGATGGATGGATGGATGGATGGACGGATGGATGGATGTGTAAGTGGATGGATGGATGGATGGACGGACAGATGGATGGATGGATGTGTAAGGGGATGGATGGACAGACGGATGGATGGATGGATGGATGTCTAAGGGGATGGATGGACAGACAGATGGATGGATGTGTTTGGGGATGGATGGACGGACAGACGGATAGATGGATGTGTAAGGGGATGGATGCATAGACGGATGGACGGATGGATGTGTAAGGGGATGGATGGATGGACGGATGGATGGATGGATGTGTAAGGGGATGGATGGATGTGTAAGTGGATGGATGGACGGATGGACGGATGGATGTGTAAGGGGATGGATGGACAGACGGATGGATGGATGGATGTCTAAGGGGATGGATGGACGGACAGATGGATGGATGTGTTTGGGGATGGATGGACGGACGGACGGATAGATGGATGTGTAAGGGGATGGATGGACAGATGGATGGATGGATGGATGTCTAAGGGGATGGATGGACGGACAGATGGATGGATGTGTTTGGGGATGGATGGACGGAGGGATGGATGGATGTGTTTGGGGATGGATGGACGGATGGACGGAGGGATGGATGGACGGACGGACGGATGGATGGATGGATGTGTAAGGGGATGGATGGATGGATGTGTAAGGGGATGGATGAATGGACGGACGGATGGATGGATGGATGGATGAGTAAGGGCATGGATGGATGGATGGACGGACGGATGGATGAATGTGTAAGGGGATGGATGGATGGACGGATGGAAGGATGGATGGATGTGTAAGTGGATGGATGGACGGACGGACGGATGGATGGATGGATGTGTAAGGGGATGGATGGACAGACGGATGGATGGATGGATGTCTAAGGGGATGGATGGATGGACGGACGGATGGATGGATGGATGGATGGATGGATGTGTAAGAGGATGGATTGATGGACGGATGGATGGATGGATGTCTAAGGGAATGGATGGATGGACGGACGGACGGATGGATGGATGTGTAAGGGGATGGATGGATGTACGGACGGATGGATGGATGTATTAGGGGATGGATGGATGGACGGATGGATGGATGGATGTGTAAGGGGATGGATGGATGGACGGACGGATGGATGGATGGATGGATGGATGGATGTGTAAGAGGATGGATTGATGGACGGACGGATGGATGAATGTGTAAGGGGATGGATGGATGGACGGATGGAAGGATGGATGGATGTGTAAGTGGATGGATGGACGGACGGACGGATGGATGGATGGATGTGTAAGGGGATGGATGGACAGACGGATGGATGGATGGATGTCTAAGGGGATGGATGGATGGACGGACGGATGGATGGATGGATGGATGGATGTGTAAGAGGATGGATTGATGGACGGACGGACAGATGGATGGATGTGTAAGGGGATGGATGGATGTACGGACGGATGGATGGATGTATTAGGGGATGGATGGATGGACAGATGGATGGATGGATGGATGGATGGACGGATGGATGGATGTGTAAGTGGATGGATGGATGGATGGACGGACGGATGGATGGATGGATGTGTAAGGGGATGGATGAATGGATGGATGGATGGATGGATGGATGGATGTGTAAGGGGATGGATGGATGTGTAAGTGGATGGATGGATGGATGGACGGATGGATGGATGGATGGATGTGTAAGGGGATGGATGAATGGATGGATGGATGGATGGATGTGTAAGGGGATGGATGGATGTGTAAGTGGATGGATGGACGGATGGACAGATGGATGTGTAAGGGGATGGATGGACAGACGGATGGATGGATGGATGGATGTCTAAGGGGATGGATGGACAGACAGATGGATGGATGTGTTTGGGGATGGATGGACGGACAGACGGATAGATGGATGTGTAAGGGGATGGATGCATAGACGGATGGACGGATGGATGTGTAAGGGGATGGATGGATGGACGGATGGATGGATGGATGTGTAAGGGGATGGATGGATGTGTAAGTGGATGGATGGACGGATGGACGGATGGATGTGTAAGGGGATGGATGGACAGACGGATGGATGGATGGATGTCTAAGGGGATGGATGGACGGACAGATGGATGGATGTGTTTGGGGATGGATGGACGGACGGACGGATAGATGGATGTGTAAGGGGATGGATGGACAGATGGATGGATGGATGGATGTCTAAGGGGATGGATGGACGGACAGATGGATGGATGTGTTTGGGGATGGATGGACGGATGGACGGAGGGATGGATGGATGTGTTTGGGGATGGATGGACGGATGGACGGAGGGATGGATGGACGGACGGACGGATGGATGGATGGATGTGTAAGGGGATGGATGGATGGATGTGTAAGGGGATGGATGAATGGACGGACGGATGGATGGATGGATGGATGAGTAAGGGCATGGATGGATGGATGGACGGACGGATGGATGAATGTGTAAGGGGATGGATGGATGGACGGATGGAAGGATGGATGGATGTGTAAGTGGATGGATGGACGGACGGACGGATGGATGGATGGATGTGTAAGGGGATGGATGGACAGACGGATGGATGGATGGATGTCTAAGGGGATGGATGGATGGACGGACGGATGGATGGATGGATGGATGGATGGATGGATGGATGTGTAAGAGGATGGATTGATGGATGGATGGATGGATGGATGTCTAAGGGAATGGATGGATGGACGGACGGACGGATGGATGTATTAGGGGATGGATGGATGGACGGATGGATGGATGGATGTGTAAGGGGATGGATGGATGGACGGACGGATGGATGGATGGATGGATGGATGGATGGATGTGTAAGAGGATGGATTGATGGACGGACGGATGGATGAATGTGTAAGGGGATGGATGGATGGACGGATGGAAGGATGGATGGATGTGTAAGTGGATGGATGGACGGACGGACGGATGGATGGATGGATGTGTAAGGGGATGGATGGACAGACGGATGGATGGATGGATGGATGGATGTGTAAGAGGATGGATTGATGGACGGACGGACAGATGGATGGATGTGTAAGGGGATGGATGGATGTACGGACGGATGGATGGATGTATTAGGGGATGGATGGATGGACAGATGGATGGATGGATGGATGGATGGATGGATGTGTAAGGGGATGGATGGATGTGTAAGTGGATGGATGGATGGATGGACGGATGGATGGATGGATGGATGTGTAAGGGGATGGATGAATGGATGGATGGATGTGTAAGGGGATGGATGGATGTGTAAGTGGATGGATGGACGGATGGACGGATGGATGGATGGCTGGATGTGTAAGGGGATGGATGAATGGATGGATGGATGGATGGATGTGTAAGGGGATGGCTGGATGTGTAAGTGGATGGATGGACGGATGGACAGATGGATGTGTAAGGGGATGGATGGACAGACGGATGGATGGATGGATGGATGTCTAAGGGGATGGATGGACAGACAGATGGATGGATGTGTTTGGGGATGGATGGACGGACAGACGGATAGATGGATGTGTAAGGGGATGGATGCACAGACGGATGGACGGATGGATGGATGGATGTGTAAGGGGATGGATGGATGTGTAAGTGGATGGATGGACGGATGGACGGATGGATGTGTAAGGGGATGGATGGACAGATGGATGGATGGATGGATGTCTAAGGGGATGGATGGACGGACAGATGGATGGATGTGTTTGGGGTTGGATGGACGGACGGACGGATAGATGGATGTGTAAGGGGATGGATGGACAGATGGATGGATGGATGGATGTCTAAGGGGATGGATGGACGGACAGATGGATGGATGTGTTTGGGGATGGATGGACGGATGGACGGAGGGATGGATGGATGTGTTTGGGGATGGATGGACGGACAGACGGATGGATGGACGGACGGACGGATGGATGGATGGATGGATGGATGTGTAAGGGGATGGATGGATGGATGTGTAAGGGGATGGATGAATGGACAGACGGATGGATGGATGGATGAGTAAGGGCATGGATGGATGGATGGACGGACGGATGGATGAATGTGTAAGGGGATGGATGGATGGACGGATGGAAGGATGGATGGATGTGTAAGTGGATGGATGGACGGACGGACGGATGGATGGATGGATGTGTAAGGGGATGGATGGACAGACGGATGGATGGATGGATGTCTAAGGGGATGGATGGATGGACGGACGGATGGATGGATGGATGGATGGATGGATGTGTAAGAGGATGGATTGATGGACGGATGGATGGATGGATGTCTAAGGGAATGGATGGATGGACGGACGGACGGATGGATGGATGTGTAAGGGGATGGATGGATGTACGGACGGATGGATGGATGTATTAGGGGATGGATGGATGGACGGATGGATGGATGGATGTGTAAGGGGATGGATGGATGGACGGACGGATGGATGGATGGATGAGTAAGGGGATGGATGGATGGATGGATGGGTGGATGGATGTGTGAGAGAATGGATGGATGCACGGACGAACAGACAGATGGATGTGTAAGGGGATGGATGGACGGACGGATGGATGGATGGATGTGTAAGGGGATGGATGGACGGACGGATGGGTGGATGGATGGATGGATGGATCTGTAAGAGGATGGATTGACGGACGGATGGATGGATAGATGTGTAAGGGGATGGATGGATAGGCGGACGGAAGGATGGATGGATGTGTAAGGGGATGGATGGATGGATGGACGGATGGATGGATGGATGGATGGGTCTGTAAGAGGATGGATTGACTGATGGATGGATGGATAGGTTTGTTTGGGGATGGATAGATGGATGGATGGATGGATGGATAGTTGGGTTTGGGGATGGATATATGGATGGACGGATGGATGGATAGCTCTGTATGGGGATGGATGGATGGATGGATGGATGGATGGATGGGTTTGGGGATGGATATATGGATGGACGGATGGATGGATAGCTCTGTATGGGGATGGATGGATGGATGGATGGATGGATAGCTGTGTTTGGGGGTGGACGGATAGACGAATGGATGGACAGATAGCTGTGTATGGGGATGGATGGGTGGATGGATGGATGGATGGACGTGTAAGTGGTTGGATGGATGGATGGATGGATGGATGGATGGATGGATGGCTGTGTTTGGGGATGGATGGATGGATAGCTGTGTATGGGGATAGATGGTTGGATGGATGGATAGCTGTATTTGGGGTTGGATGGATGGATGGATAGCTGTGCTTGGGGTTGGATGGATGGATGGATGGATGGATGGATGGATGGATGGATAGCTGTGTTTCGGGATGGATGGATGGACGGACGGATGGATGAACGGATAGCTGTGTATGGGGATGGATGGATGGACAGATGTATGGATAGCTATGTTTGGGGATGGATGGATGGATGGACAGATGTATGGATAGCTATGTTTGGGGATGGATGGATGGATGGACAGATGGACAGATGGATGTATGTGTAAGAGGATGGATGGATGGATGAATGAATGGACGGATAGCTGTGTATGGGCATGGATGGATGGATGGATGGATGGATAGCTGTGTATGGGGATGGATGGATGGATGGATGGTGTGACGAACTGGGACTTTTTTTAATGTGGTCTTTGAATGCTGAGTGGGGAGTGTGGCTAGGACGGTCTGCACTGGGGGATGGGAGACTGGCCTTGAGGGAAGATCCCGGAGCCTGTAACGTGAACACCCAGGAGGGGGTTGGGGCCAGGTGACACCTCTGCCCAGGAAACTGGACAAAGGCTGGGGGAGGAGCCGGGGGAGGCTGGATGAGAGACACTGGAGGGACTGAGAGTTTCAGGAGCTGGCTGGTAATGGAGGGATCCCAGATGGGGCTCTGACCCCCCCAAGGGGCTGTGGTGCCCCAAGATGGACCTAACTGGGGGGGGGGGTCCTGTTGTCTGTGTCTGCAAGACCTGTCTTGGACTGTGTTCCTGTTGTGTAAGAATCATAGAATCATAGAATAGAATCATAGAATCTCAGGGTTGGAAGGGACCTCAGGAGGTATCTAGTCCAACCCCCTGCTCAAAGCAGGACCAATTCCCAACTAAACCATCCCAGCCAGGGCTTTGTCAAGCCGGTCCTTAAAAACCTCCAAGGAAGGAGATTCCACCACCTCCCTAGGTAACGCATTCCAGTGCTTCACCACCCTCCTAGTGAAATAGTGTTTCCTAATATCCAACCCAGACCTCTCCCACTGCAACTTGAGACCATTGCTCCTTGTTCTGTCATCTGCCACCACTGAGAACAGCCGAGCTCCATCCTCTTTGGATCCCCCTTCAGGTAGTTGAAGGCTGCTATCAAATCCCCCCTCACTCTTCTTTTCTGCAGACTAAACAATCCCATTTCCCTCAGCCTCTCCTCATAACTCATGTGCTCCAGACCCCTAATCATTTTTGTTGGCCTCCGCTGGACTCTTTCCAATTTTTCCACATCCTTCTTGTAGTGTGGGGCCCAAAACTGGACACAGTACTCCAGATGAGGCCTCACCCATGTCGAATAGAGGGGAACGATCACGTCCCTCGATCTGCTGGCAATGCCCCTACTTATACACCCCAAAATGCCGTTAGCCTTCTTGGCAACAAGGGCACACTGTTGACTCATATCCAGCTTCTCGTCCACTGTGACCCCTAGGTCCTTTTCTGCAGAACTGCTACCTAGCCATTCGGTCCCTAGTCTGTAGCAGTGCATGGGATTCTTCCGTCCTAAGTGCAGGACTCTGCCCTTGTCCTTGTTGAACCTCATCAGGTTTTTTTTGGCCCAATCCTCTAATTTGTCTAGGTCCCTCTGTATCCGATCCCTACCCTCTAGTGTATCTACCACGCCTCCTAGTTTAGTGTCATCTGCAAACTTGCTGAGAGTGCAGTCCACACCATCCTCCAGATCATTAATAAAGATATTTAACAAAACCGGCCCCAGGACCGACCCTTGGGGCACTCCGCTTGAAACCGGCTGCCAACTAGACATGGAACCATTGATCACTACCCGTTGAGCCCGACGATCTAGCCAGCTTTCTATCCACCTTACAGTCCATTCATCCAGCCCATACTTCTTTAACTTGGCGGCAAGAATACTGTGGGAGAACGTATCAAAAGCTTTGCTAAAGTCAAGGAATAACACATCCACTGCTTTCCCCTCATCCACAGAGCCAGTTATCTCATCATAGAAGGCAATTAGGTTAGTCAGGCACGACTTCCCCTTGGTGAATCCATGCTGACTGTTCCTGATCACTTTCCTCTCCTCTAAGTGTTTCATAATTGATTCCTTGAGGACCTGCTCCATGAAGGGGATGGATGGATGGATGGATGGATGGATGGATGGATAGTTGGGTTTGGGGGTGGACGGATGGATGAATGGATGGATAGCTGTGTTTGGAGGTGGATGGCTGGACGGATGGCTGGACGGATAGCTGTGTATGGGGATGGATGGGTGGATGGATGGATGGATGTGTAAGTGGTTGGGTGGATGGATGGATGGATGGATGGATGGATGGATGGATAGCTGTGTTTGGGGATGGATGGATGGACGGATGGACAGATAGCTGTATATGGGGATGGATGGATGGATGGATGGATGGATGTGTAAGTGGTTGGATGGATGAATGGATGGACAGCTGTGTTTGGGGTTGGATGGATGGATGGATGGATGGATGGATGGATGGATGGATACCTGTGTTTGGGGATGGATGGATAGATGTGTAAGGGGATGGATGGATGGTTGGATGTGTAAGGGGATGGATGGATGAATGGATGGATGGATAGCTGTGTTTGGGGGTGGACGGATGGATGGATGGATGTGTAAGGGGATGGATGGATGGATAGATGGATGTGTAAGGGGATGGATGGATGGATGGATGGATGTGTAAGGGGAAGGATGGACAGATGTATGGATGGAAGTGTAAGGGAATGGATGGACGGATGGATGGATGGGGGAGGAGGATGGATGGATGGATGGATGTGTAAAGGGATAGATGGATGTGTAAGGGGATGGATGGACAGAGGGATGGATGGATGGATGGATGTGTAAGGGGAGGGATGGACGGATGGATGGATGGGGGAGGAGGATAGCTGGATGGATGGATGGATGTGTAAGGGGAGGGATGGATGGATGGATTGATAGGTTTGTTTGGGGATGGATGGATGGATGGATGGATGGATGGATGGATAGCTGTGTTTGGGGATGGATGGATGGACGGATGGACAGATAGCTGTGTTTGGGGATGGATGGATGGATGGGATGGATGGATGGATGGATGGCTGTGTTTGGGGATGGATGGATGGACGGATGGACAGATAGCTGTGTTTGGGGATGGATGGATGGATGGATGGATGGATGGATGGATGGCTGTGTTTGGGGATGGATGGATGGATGGATGGATGGATGTGTTTGGGGATGGATGGATGGATGGATGAAAGGACAGATGGATGGATGGATGGACAGAGGGTGTGGGGGGGATGGATGGATTGACAGACCGAGAGCCAGGGTGGCAGGCCTGGCGGGGGGCGGGGGGGATGGCAGGTTTAACCCCACATCTCCTTACCACCGTGGGGATAGTCCCCCGGCGGCCCGGTCTCCTCGGTGGGCGTGGGCTGGTTGGTGCGGATCCAGTTGCCGGCATCGTCGTTGGGCTGGGCCCAGCCGCACAGCGGGTTGCTGGCGTTGTTGAAGTCGCACTGGGTGAAGGTCTCTACAGGGGGCAGGAAGCGGGGGAGCCTGTCAGGGCAGAACGGCCGCGACCCCTCCCACATCACGCCCAGCTCCCCACCCCCGGGGCTGCACCCAGCGGAGACTGAGCGCTGTTACCTTCGCATGGCCACACCCGGACGCTGTCCACCGCCAACCCGGGCTCCGGCTTCTCGGCATAGCTGCCCTGGAAAACAAACTGGGGGGTGGGGGAGACGCAAAGACGGGGGGTGAGTCCACAGGGTCAGGTGGAGGACACTCCCCTCCCTAGGTTCCTCCCCCCAGGCCTCCCCCCTGCCCCCCCTTTACCTGAATCTCGCTGGTCCCAGTATAATTCACCAGTCCCCACTGCCAGTCAGCTCCCTGGTCCCCCCGGAGGCTCAGAAGTGGGGTCCCCAGATCAGCTCCTGTCACCCCTACAGGCAAAGAGAAACACGGGTTATATATGGAAACCCCTCGCCCAGCACTGAGATGCAGCCACCTCTGGGGCGGGGCGGCCGGTTATCCAGGGACCCCTCGCCCAGCACTGAGATGCAGCCACCTCTGGGGCGGGGCGGCTGGTTATACAGGGACCCCTCGCCCAGGGCTCAGATGCGGTCACTTCTGGGGTGGGCTTGCTAGTTATACAGGGAAAGCCCACCCCAGCGGGGGGATGTCTGTGTGGCAGGAGGCCTCCCTGCCAGCAGAGACATCCCTGATCAGCTCAACCCCAAAATATCCCACCTCTGCCACCACTGTCTCACTGAGAAAGGAAATGATACTGGCACTTCCTACCCCTGCAAATCCAAATGAGAATGGGGCCATACCCTGGGGCCGGGGCGTTGGCATGAGAGGCGGGGCTGTGGCCTGAGGGGTGGAGCTTAATCCAGCCCTATATTTGAGACCCAGGCCAAGAACCGCGGATAGAAGCAGGGGCTAACGGGGGAGGACGGGGACAGACAGAGCCCCGGCTAGACCCAGACATGCCTGCAGGGGCAGCGTAGACATTGAGGGTGGCGGAGGGAGATTTGCCATGGACGATGTAGTAGAAACTCAGGGCCAGGCAGCCCCCCAGGGACGGGTAAGGGGGGCTCCGAAGCAGGGCGCTGCCTCCGGCCTCCGACTCCAGGAACTCCATCAGCATGTAGTATCCGACTGTGAGGAGAGGACAAGGAGTCAGTCAGTCACCACTGGGCGCGGAGATGCGCCCACCTCTGGGGCTAGGCGGCCGGTTACCCAGGGACCCTTCACCCGGAGCTGAGATGCAGCCACCTCTGGGGCACAGTGGCTGGTGACATGGGGACCCCTTGCCCAGTGCTGAGATGCGGCCACCTCTGGGGCGGGGCGGCTGGTTACCCAGGGACCCCTCACCCGGCGCTGAGATGCGGCCACCTCTGGGGCAGGGCGGCTGGTTACCCAGGGACCCCTCACCCAGCGCTGAGATGCGGCCACCTCTGGGGCGGGGCGGCTGGTTACACGGGGACCCCTCACCCGGCGCTGAGATGCAGCCACCTCTGGGGCGGGGCGGCCGGTTACACGGGGACCCCTAGCCCAGCGCTGGGATGTGGCCACCTCTGGGGCGGGCGTCTGGTGATACAGGGACCCTGGACTCCTGGGTTTGCCAGGGGATCTGTAAAGCCCGTGCGGCATCAGGGCCTGTGTTTGGGTCCCGTGGGGAAACGCGGCACCTTGGGGCATCGTCACCTACTCACTTCCAGGCTTTGAGAAATCATCCTGGGGGCCGACCCCTGCTTGGTCCCCGGCCCCGACCCACTGCTCCCAGAGGGCGCTGCCCGTCCCAGGTGTGTTCTGCCAGCCACACAGGTCATCCAAGGTGTCGAAATCACAGCCGGTCACACAAGCTGCGAGAGAAAGACCAGAGTGAGAGATGATGTATCCTTCCATCCCCGACACGCCCCCCTGTCTATCCTTCTATCCATCCATTCCTCCCCAACATGCTCCCTGTCTATCCTTCTATCCATACATCCGTCCATCCATCCCCAAAACGCCCCCCGTCTATCCTTCTATCCATCCATCTGTCCATCCATCCCTGACCTGCCCCCATGTCTGTCCTTCTATCCATCCATCCCTCCATCCATCCCCGACATGCTCCCTGTCTATCCTTCTATCCATCCCTCCATCCATCCATCCCCGACATGCCCCCATCTATCCTTCTATCCATCCATCCCCGACATGCCCCCATGTCTGTCCTTCTATCCATCCATCCCTCCATCCATCCCCGACACGCTCCCTGTCTATCCTTCTATCCATCCCTCCATCCATCCATCCCCGACATGCCCCCATGTCTGTCCTTCTATCCATCCATCCCTCCATCCATCCCCGACATGCTCCCTGTCTATCCTTCTATCCATCCCTCCATCCATCCATCCCCGACATGTCCCCATGTCTGTCCTTCTATCCATCCCTCCATCCATCCATCCCCGAGACGCCCCCATCTATCTTTCTATCCATCCATCCATCCATCCATCCATCCATCCGTCCATCCCTCCCCGACACGCCCACCTATCTACTCTACTATCCATTCCTCCATCCACCCCTGACACACCCACCTGTCTACCCTTCTATCCATCCCTCCATCCATCCCCGACACGCCCACCTATCTACACTTCCATCCATCCATCCCCCAACACGCCCACCTATCTACCCTTCTATCCATCCCTCCATCCACTCCGACACACCCACCTAACTACACTTCTATCCATCCATCCCTCCATCCATCCCCGACACGCCCCCCTGTCTGTCCTTCTATCCATCCATCCCCGACACGCCCCCCTGTCTATCCTTCTATCCATCCATCCAACCATACCTGACACGCCCGCATGTCTCTCCTTCTATCCATCCATCCCCAACACTCCCCCAGCTGTCCTTCTATCCATCCATCCATCCCCGACGCCCCCCCTGTCTATCCTTCTATCCGTCCATCCCTCCCTGACACACCCATCTGTCTAGCCCCATCCTCCCCTCTATCTATCTATCCATCCCCACACACCCCTCTAGCTCCCTGTCTGACCCCCTATACTCCCCATAACCCCCGCCTGTCACTGGCTTCCCCTCTCTCAGCCCCTCTGCTGAGGCCCAACGAACTCGTGACACTCATAACGTACTGGTCCCAGGCTACGCGCCCCAGGGGGAGCGTGTGAGGTGTTCCCACCCAGCTCGCTCCGGCCTGCCAGGCGTTGAGCTGGCGAGGTTGGGCCCAAATGGGTTTGAACCCGGCCCAGTGGTCGGGGCAGCTGAGAAACAGGGCTGGATCTCTCACCGGGGCGGTTCATTTGCGGTGGGTGCTGGGCCTGGGAAAGTCATGACCGACTTCAGGCCGGCCGGGAGCTGGGAGGAAGCCGGGGGCACCGGGGAGGGTAGATGCTGGGCCCCCCCCAGGGACCCCAGAGATTAACGGGACGTAAAAAACCAAGGAAATTCCCAGACAAAGAACTCGGGGAAGGTAAAACCCACAGTGGGAAAAGGGGGGATTTGGGGGGCGGGGGGACAGGCGAGTGTCCGTCTGTACATACGGGAGCAGGGCCCCAGCCGGATGGAGACCGAGTCCAGGGCCAGGTCGAAGTCTGGGTCGCGGGCGGCTCGGAAAACGACCTGCAGGTGGGGGGGGGGGTGAGTAGACAGAGGTGGAGCGTCAGAAACGGCCCCTCCCCCCGCCAGCCCCCCACTCTGAGCCCCAGACACCCCCAACCATCCCCCTCTGCCCCTCCTCTGCCTCAGCCCCATTTTCCTCTCTACTGTCCCTGAAGCACCCCCGCCCCCCACCCTGACCTTCCCCTCCCCCCCAGCTCCCGCCCCCAGCCCCACCCTGACCTTCCCCTCCCCCCCAGCCCCCACCCCCACCTTCCTTTCCCCCACCCAGCCTACACCCCTCCCCACCCCCAGCCCCCACCCCAACCTTCCTCTTCCCCACCCAGCCCCCGCCCCCTTCCCAACCCCCTCCTTCCCTTCCCCAACTCAGCCTCCACCCCTCCCCCACCCCATCCCCACCCTCACACCCCTCTCCCCCAGCACCTGCCCCCTTCTCCTTCCCCTCCCCCCCAGCCCCCGCCCCCAGCCCCACCCTGACCTTCCCCTCCCCCCCAGCCCCCACCCCCACCTTCCTTTCCCCCACCCAGCCTACACCCCTCCCCACCCCCAGCCCCCACCCCAACCTTCCTCTTCCCCATCCAGCCCCCGCCCCCTTCCCAACCCCCTCCTTCCCTTCCCCAACTCAGCCTCCACCCCTCCCCCACCCCATCCCCACCCTCACACCCCTCTCCCCCAGCACCTGCCCCCTTCTCCTTCCCCTCCCCCACCCAGCCCCCCTTCCCCCCTGCAGCATCTCCCCCCGCCCCGACTATGTGCATCAGGGTCAGGTGGTGGGTGGAATATCCCCCCCACACACCCCTCACCTTAAAGAGGTGCTCGGTGGGGGCGCTCAGAGTCACGGCCCCCCGCAGCCAGGCCGAGCTCTGCACTCCCGTCCGGTTCCACTGGGGGGCGCCATAGCCGGTGGGGCCCTGGGGTAGCACCGCGAGCCAGGACCTCTCGCCCACCCCGTACATGTAGTAGAGGAACTCCAGGCAGACGGCTGAGGCCCCCTCCAGCTCCGGACTGAGCAGCTCCACCGTGCCCGGGGCCCGGGCCGCCGGGGCGATGTAAAACCCCGCTGGGGAGAGGAGAGACCCGCCCGTTACCAGGGACCCCTCGCCCGGCTCGGAGATGCAGCCACCTCTGGGGTGGGGCAGCCGGTTTTCCAGGCCTCCCAACAGCCCCACCTTTCTTACCTCTCTCAGTGGTCCCTCCCGGGGGCCCAGATCTCTCCCCTGGAGCCAGGCCCTGGGCTCTGATCCAATCTCCGGCATTGGGCTGGGTCCAGCGGCAAAACGGATGCTCATCGTCGTCGAAGTCGCACTGGGTCAGCTCACCTGGCCGAGGGGGAGGAGAGGGGCGTGAGACCAACACGGACCCCCAGCCTGCCTCTGCCACCCAGCCCCCACCCCCATCTTCCCTTCCCCCACCCAGGCCCCAGCCCCCACCCTGACCTTCCCCTCCGCTCCCCCCCAACCCCCACCCCCACCTTTCCTTCCCCCACCAGCCTCCACCCCTCCCCACCCCCGGCCCCCACCCCAACCTTCCCCTTCCCCCCCAGCCCCCGCCCCCTTCCCCACCCCCACCTTCCCTTCCCCCACCCAGGCCCCAGCCCCCACCCCCAGCCCCACCCTGACCTTCCCCTCCCCCCGACCTTCCTTTCCCCCACCCAGCCTCCACCCCTCCCCACCCCCAGCCCCCACCCCAACCTTCTCCTTCCCCACCCAGCCCCCGCCCCCTTCCCCACCCCCTCCTTCCCTTCCCCAACTTAGCCTCCACCCCTCCCCCACCCTCACACCTTATGGACAGAGGGAGGCTAAAAGCCAGAGGTTATGGGTTCAAGGGCAGTGATCCTTTAACTATCCCAGTGGGAGGGGCTTAGGGGGATGATGGATGGATGGACAGACAGCTGGGGGGGTGGGACCAGGCTGGATCGGGGTCACGGGGGCTTGACACTCACCAACTCCACCTGGAGGGTCCCTCGGGCCATGGGACGAATCCACCCTGCAGAAAATGCATGGGAATGGAGCACAGAGCCAGGCCCTGCTAACCCCAGAGCCAGGGGGAGAACCCAAGAGTCCTGGCTCCCAGCCCCCCCTGCTCTGACCCCCCCATCCCAGACCTGGGGAGAGAACCCAAGAGTCCTGGCTCCCAGCCCCCCCTGCTCTAACCCACCAGCACCTACTTGCCTCCCAGAGCCGGGGAGAGAACCCAGGAGTCCTGGCTTCCAGCCCCCCCTGCTCTAACCACCAGCCCCCACTCCCCTCCCAGAGCCGGGGAGAGAACCCAGGAGTCCTGGCTCCCAGCCCTGCTCCTCTAACCAACCAGCCCCCACTCCTGGCCCAGGCCCCGATAATAATGGGGGGATTTTA
This sequence comes from Malaclemys terrapin pileata, assembly GCF_027887155.1. Taxonomy (NCBI): domain Eukaryota; kingdom Metazoa; phylum Chordata; order Testudines; family Emydidae; genus Malaclemys; species Malaclemys terrapin. The sequence goes on along the minus strand of NC_071519.1, from coordinate 2,140,648 downwards.
ACCCTCCCCACATTGACTGGGACAGAGAGAACGTTTCTAGCTTGGCCGAGAGGCGAATACGGCCAGACCACCCTTGCGGGGCACAAAAAAACACCCCCAGAAGAGCTTGCCATGGTCGCATCGAAGGACGAAAAGAATGGGAAGCGGCGGGAAAAAGAGGCAACCGCCAAATGGCAATTGAAAGCCACAGGAGTGAAATGCCTGCAAACTGCAAGGCGGCGGTGTGATGTTATGAGTATAAAATAATATTTCATTGAAAGGTGACAGGGCCAGAAAGAGTTACTTAACTCAGACTGACCTGACCCAGGGGTGAACTGTAGAAACTGGTTAGGAAGACATGTAAATGACTAGAGCTTTGAAATGCAAGTCTGCATTGTTAGAGGTAAAAGGGTAGATGTTTGCTCAGGGCTTGTGATGTAAGCAAACAAGTCTTGTCTATTGCTATAGTTTTAAATTCAAAGATCAAAAAAGGAATATTAACATTTATGATGATACTTGAGGGAAATCATATTATTGTCTCTATGTCTCTTTGAAGGTTGTGGGAACCTGTATCTGAACTGTGTAATGGATAAATTACCCTGTGCTAATTGCCAGGATGTTTGGGAGAAGGAGAATTAAGCCTATTGTTTTCTCAAGCCGAAAGGCTGCTGGAAATGTATAAGAACCTGGGACACGATCCTGCTTCATCTCAGATCTGCTTTGGGGTTCAAGAGGGGGAAACCTTAAGCCACAAGGATTGAGATCCCCAGTCACTGACTGGAGCCACCCTGAATATGGACATTGGACTATAACCTCGGGACTGTTTCTAAAAGGACTTTTGGCAACGACAAACTCATCTCTGCTGTGTCTGAACCTCAAGAATTGAATTCGAGTCTGTCTGTATATTGATCTTTTAACCAACTTGTCCCGGAGTGTGGGGAGACACAAGGCCCTGCACCCCCGGCTTCCTGCGATTCACCGTGATTCTCAGCCAGCCAGTAAAGCAGAAGGTTGATTTAGACGACAGGGACACAGTCCAAGACAGGTCTTGCAGCCACAGACAACAGGATCCCCTCAGATAGGTCCATCTTGGGGTCCCAGGGGCACCACAGCCCCTGGGGGTGGGGGGTCAGAGCCCCGTCTGGGCTCCCGCCATTACCAGCCAGCTCCTGAAACTCCAACTCCCTCCAGCGTCTCTCCCCCAGCCTTTGTCCAGTTTCCTGGGCAGAGGTGTCACCTGGCCTCTAACCCCTTCCTGGGTTCTCATGTTACACGCTCAGGTATTCTCCCTCGGTCAGTCTCCCATCCCCCAGTGCAGACTATCCTAGCCACACTCCCCTGTCAGCATTCACAGACCACAGCAAGAACAGTCCCAGTTCGTCACACAACTCTCTCCCTCTTTTCTTTTTGTAATAAATTTTAGTTTAGTTAGTAAGAATTGACGATAGTGTGGCTTTGGGGTAAGATCTAAGTTATCATTGGATCTGGGTGTGTGGCTGACCCTTTGGGATCGGAAGAAGTGGGCTGTAGTCCACGAAAGCTTATGCTCTAATAAATTTGTTAGTCTCTAAGGTGCCACAAGTCCTCCTGTTCTTCCTTTGGGATCGGAAGACCCTTTTCTTGTATATGATGAGATCAGATTTTCAGGAATCATCATCGTATCTGACGTGTGTCTGGCCGGACAGGGGCAGCTCTAGGCACCAGCTGGGGCGGCAAAATGCCGAGCTACCGGCTCCCACCTGGGGGGGAAGTGGCCGCTGCCCGCAGGAGAGCGGCGCGAACAAGCCGAGGAGCGGCCCATCCTCTGCAGCCGGGGCAGGGCCACGCTACCGGCTCCGCCTGGGGGGTGGGCCCTGACAGTGGGAGGGCGGCGGGAGCCGGTAGTGCGGCCCTGCTCCGGCTGCAGAGGATGGGGGAACATGGCGCCGGGCGGTCCACTCCTCCTCGGCTTGTCCCCGCCTCTGCCTCCTCCTCTCTGCGCCGCCTCCTGCCAGGGGCAGGGAGAGGGGAGCGGAGCGGCAGCCCGGGCTGAGCCCAGCTCGTGCCAGGGCCAAGGCGAAGCCCAAGGATGAGCAGGGTTGGGATCCAGCAGCAGCCCCAACCCCTGGCCCTGGGAGCGGCGGGGACCAGAGATGACTCCACCTCAGGCCAGATCCGCAGCAAGGTAAGAATCGGGCCAGGCAGGAGGGTCCCTGGGACCCCTGGGGAGCTTCTGCCTGCTGAAGCCCCAGAGGCTGCAGCCTCCCTCCCCAGCCCCTCACAGCCTCCATAGCCTGGAGTCTCCTTCTGACTCCCCCCTGCAGGGGCGAGCGACCTGGCAGAGAGGGGCAGCATCTGTCCAGCAAGCCCAGCACCTCTTCCTTGGCTCCTCCAGCCACAGAGCTCTCCCCATTGCATGCCCCTCGGGCTCCCAGCTGGGCGGCGCAGCACTGGGAAAACGCCAGCAGGGCTGGGTCCAGTGTGTATCCGAGCTCGTGGGGAGCTCTCTCGCCCCAGTGACTAGCGCCTTACCTACGGCAAGTACAGTAGTGCAATAGGAGTGTGACGTGAAAAATATCATGTCACGTTGTGACACGGTCACTCAAATCACGATTACGTGTGTGCACTGTGCTGCCCTATCGGCGCCATTCGCGCTAATTTCCATTTCGCGTTGGTGCCGGTGGTTATAGGGCTAAAATGCCGGGACAGAAACGAAAACGACTTTCTGGTGCTGCTTACCGGCAACAAAGAGAAACGGCAAAAAGAATTAGAAAAACTATCTCGTACTTCAAAAAAGTATTTTAAAAAAGTCGACAATCAAGGAGAAAGCTCTAAGCAATGCATTGAAGGTGATTATTCATCAACTGATGAAGACTGATCCAACCAAAGATTGCCTTTATAAACTGATAAAGATGAACAACAATCTGACCAAAGATTATCTTCACTAACTGATAAAGATGAACAATCACAATCCATCCAAAGATTTACTACTTCAGCTGAAGAGTCCAGAAATGAAGAACTGTTATCCAAATCTAAAACTGAAGAACAATTATTGGAAGGTGGAGAGACTGACATAGGATCGGATCCAAGTACATGGCCGACAATAATTACTGATACAATGCGAATTATTATTGTGAAAAAAGGTCCTTCAAAACTAGATCCTACATTTGAATATCCATTTAATGAGTCAAATCGTCGATTTATGCCATCCAGTATGAAGAAAAAAATGAAAAATGGGGAACAAATTAATAGATCGTGATTAGTGTATTCACAGACCAAAGATGTAGTTTTTTGTTTTTGCTGCAAACTGTTCTGTAACTTGAACATTTTTCTGGCAACTGCAGGTTTTAATGACTGGCAAAATTTGCATCAGCATTTGAAAGAACATGAAACATCAAAAAATCATTTACACTCATTGACAAATTGGATTGAGCTGTTAAACAGATTACGTACCGGTACAACAATCGATGCAGTACAGCAACGTCAACTGAATTCAGAAATTCTACGTTGGCAAGCAGTGTTGGAACGTTTACTGGCAATCATTAATTTCCTAGCCGAACAGTGCCTCGCATTCCGTGGAGCCTCGGATATTTTATATGAGAATAACAATGGACATTTCTTAAAATTGGTTGTGTTATTGGCAAAATTGGATAATGTTATGGCTGAGCATGTTCGAAGAGTGAAAGATGGAGAGAGTCACACCCATTATTTGGGTAAAAATACACAAAATGAGATCATAGAATTAATTTCTAATGGAGTGCGTAATGAAATTTTATCGAATTTGAAACATGCCAAATGTTACTCAATTATAGTTGATTGTACTCAAGATCTGAGCAAAACAGAGCAAATGTCAATAATTTTACGATTTCTGAAAACTGATGAAAATGCAGAAGTGAAAATTTGTGAACAGTTTCTAGAATTTATACCAGTGAACGAAACCACTGGGAAAGTCCTCACTGATGTAATTCTACAGAGATTGGAACACTGTGGAATACCTTTAGAAAATATGCGTGGCCAAGGGTACGATAACGGCTCAAACATGCGAGGACGACATGCAGGTGTACAGCAAAGAATATTGAATTTAAACAATCGAGCGTTTTTCATTCCTTGCCATGCGCATTCGCTCAATCTGGTTGTCAGCGATGCCGCCAAATCATCTAAAGATGCCGTTTCATATTTTACCACAGTGCTTCCACACACCATTGGGCAGTCTTGAAGAAGCATCTTGAACAAAAACTCACACTTAAACCTCTGAGTCAAACTAGATGGGAAAGCAGGATAGAAGCTATTAGACCATTCCGATATTCATCGGGAGAGATTTACGATGCACTGTTCGAAATAAGCCAGGACTTGTCGTATGAGCCTTCATTTCGACATGAAGCTGAAACATTGGCTCAGAAAATGATGCAGTTTCAATTTTCATGTTGCATGGTTATTTGGCACAATATTCGAAATCAAATTAGTTTGACCAGCAAAGTTATGCAGAACATAAGCATAGACATATCCGAGGCAAAGACGATTTTGAATAAAACGCCCGAATGTTTAAAAAATACCGTTCAGATGAAGGATTTGAAGAAACTGTCAAAGAAGCAACAACAATAGCAGAGGATCTTGATTTTGAACCAACGTTGGCACCTCAACAATTCCTTCGTCCTCGGAAAAAAACAAGACAGTTTTGTTATGAGGCTCACAATGATCCTATTCTCAATCCAAACGAAAGGTTTAAAGTCGAATGTTTCTGTTGTATTTTGGATGTAGCTACAACTTCCATTGAAGAAAGATTTTGTCAGTTGCATGGTCATTGTGAAACTTCCGAATTTTTATACGATACTGGAAATATTAAAAATCAGTTTTCCAAAGAAGACCTCGTGAAGCAGTGCCAAGACCTACATTTAGCGCTCAGTACTGATAACGCTGCTGACATTGATGCAGTAGAATTGGATGATGAATGAATAGCTTTATCTGATCTAATAAGTCCTAAAACTTCTCCTCTAAAAGTATTAGAATTTATAGCAAGAAATGAGTTTTTCACTCCAAACACTGCTATCGCATTACGCATTCTTTTAACATTACCAGTATCAGTGGCTTCTGGTGAGCGCAGTTTCTCAAAACTGAAATTACTAAAACATTATTTGAGGTCCACCATGTCTCAAAATCGTATGTCAGGACTCGCATTAATTTCAATTGAAAGTACTATTGCAAAAAATGTAGATTTCACTGACTTATTAAAAGACTACGCAAGTATAAAAACCAGAAAAATTCAGTTCATATACATTCTTTTAATTTATGAGAAACTGGAAGACACTAAAGTTTTTCATTACAGTGTCTAGTTGAACTCAAATTGTTTGTCATTGTGTTTTTGTTAAAATTAAATGTTAAAATTACACTAGTAGGAAATTGTTTTATTTCACTAACTACAAATTCTCTGTTTTCTTTTTTTTTTTAATTTTAAAAAGTCAAAACAAAACTGCAAAGTGCAAACATGTGTAAACCCCCCCAAAAAAGAACGGGGGGGGTGTGAGGGGGCAGCCAAAAATGTTTTTGCTTGGGGCAGCAAAAAACCTAGAGCCGGCCCTGTGGCCGGAGGCCGGAGGCCGGGCACTTTAAGGGAACTGCGTTGTTTGGGTGTCTGAGTAACCAGGGAGGTAATACAGAGGCTGTGCTGGTAAATCTCAGTATTGGAAAATCCCCCAGCGTTTGGGGTTTGTCTGCCCCATTCTGTTTGCAGGTCACCCTGATTGAGTGACCTCAGCCGGCTCCCATGGGCAGCGCCGTCACAGGCAGTTTAACAAGCGCCCCAAACAGCGGCTCAAATTCAGCGGGACATGTCAGGAGGCCCAGAAGGAAATTGCAGAACAACTAGGAAAAGACACAAAAACCAACGGCAAAAGTTCTTTTTTTCCCCCAAGTCCGCTGCAAGCACGGAGCCCGGGGCCGATGGAGGTGTCAAAGGAGCGCGTGGGAATTCGTGGTCCCGGTCTGCCCAGAGTCCCAGCCCTGCGCCGACTTTATCAGGGGCCGGCTCCTCATGTCCGGCCCCAATCGAGGGGTCGCTAGGGAGAGGCTTCAGAGTCGATTGATCACTTAACCAGGAAGAGGATCACCATGGGGGGAGCTAACGTGACCCCCCTCTTCTCACACACACACACACCAGTTTGTGTGTCGTCTGCAAACTGTATCACTCCCCTCCCAGAGCCAGGCAGAGAACCCAGGCATCCTGGCTCCCAGCCCCCCCTGCTCTAACCCACCAGCCCCCACTCCCCTCCCAGAGCTGGGGAGAGAACCCAGGAGTCCTGGCTCCCAGCCCCCCAACTCTAACCCACCAGCCCCCACTCCCCTCCCAGAGCCAGGCAGAGAACCCAGGAGTCCTGGCTCCCAGCCCCCCCCCCCCCCCCGTTCTAACCCACCAGCCCCCACTCCCCTCCCAGAGCCGGGGAAAAAACCCAGGAGTCCTGGCTCCCAGCCCCCCTGCTCTAACCCACCAGCCCCCACTCCCCTCCCAGAGCCGGGGAAAGAACCCAGGAGTCCTGGCCCCCAGCCCCCCCCTCCTCCCCCCCGTTCTAACCCACCAGCCCCCACTCCCCTCCCAGAGCCGGGGAAAGAACCCAGGAGTCCTGGCTCCCAGAACCAGTAACTCACCAAGCCGCAGCAGTGCCCCCCAGGGCCAGGAGAAGGCAGAGCCAGTTCCTGCCCCCCAGGCCCATAGCGGATGAATTCACGGACGTCTAGGCTGACCCAGTGGTTCCCACGGGCAGATATACTCCTGCCCCCGACCCTGTGCCCCACCCCTGCCACACGCCACGTGCCCCACCCCGCCCCACCCCACCCTACAGGGGACCCATGGTCTTATCTTCATGATGCAACCACTTTTCATTACCCCCTCCGCCCTCCACGCCCTGGAGACGTGGATCGACCTTGTACCTCCCCTGACACCTCGAGCCACACCCTAGGACTCCTGGGTTCTCTCCCCGGCTCTGGGAGGGGAGTGGGCGCTGGTGGTTAGAGCAGGGGCAGCTGGGGGCCAGGACTCCTGGGTTCTCTCCCCGGCTCTGGGAAGGGGATGGGGGCTGCTGGGTTAGAGCAGGGAGGCTGGGAGCCAGGACTCCTGGGTTCTCTCCCCGGCTCTGGGAGGGGAGTGGGGGCTGGTGGGTTAGAGCAGGGGGGCTGGGAGCCAGGACTCCTGGGTTCTCTCCCCGGCTCTGGGAGGGCAGTGGGGGCTGGTGGTTAGAGCAGGGGGGCTGGGAGCCAGGACTCCTGGGTTCTCTCCCCGGCTCTGGGAGGGGAGTGGGGGCTAGTGGTTAGAGCAGGGGCAGCTGGGGGCCAGGACTCCTGGGTTCTCTCCCTGGCTCTGGGACGGGAGTGGGGGCTGGTGGGTTAGAGCAGGGAGGTTGGGAGCCAGGACTCCTGGGTTCTCTCCCCTGCTCTGGGAGGGGAGTGGGGGCCGGTGGGTTAGAGCAAGGGAGGCTGGGACCCAGGACTCCTGGGTTCTCTCCCCGGCTCTGGGAGGGGAGTGGGGGCCGGTGGGTTAGAGCAAGGGGGGCTGGGAGCCAGGACTCCTGGGTTCTCTCCCCGGCTCTGGGAGGGGAGTGGGGGCCGGTGGGTTAGAGCAGTAGGGGCCGGGAGCCAGGACTCCTGGGTTCTCTCCCCGGCTCTGGGAGGGGAGTGGGGGCTGGTGTGTTAGAGCAGGGGGGGCTGGGAGCCAGGACTCCTGGGTTCTCTCCCTGGCTCTGGGAGGGGAGTGGGGGCTGGTGGTTAGAGCAGGGGCAGCTGGGGGCCAGGACTCCTGGGTTCTCTCCCCGGCTCTGGGAGGGGAGTGGGGGCTGGTGGGTTAGAGCAGGGGGGCTGGGAGCCAGGACTCCTGGGTTCTCTCCCTGGCTCTGGGACGGGAGTGGGGGCTGGTGGGTTAGAGCAGGGAGGTTGGGAGCCAGGACTCCTGGGTTCTCTCCCCTGCTCTGGGAGGGGAGTGGGGGCCGGTGGGTTAGAGCAAGGGGGTCTGGGAGCCAGGACTCCTGGGTTCTCTCCCCGGCTCTGGGAGGGGAGTGGGGGCCGGTGGGTTAGAGCAGGGGGGGCTGGGAGCCAGGACTCCTGGGTTCTCTCCCCGGCTCTGGGAGGGGAGTGGGGGCCGGTGGGTTAGAGCAGTAGGGGCCGGGAGCCAGGACTCCTGGGTTCTCTCCCCGGCTCTGGGAGGGGAGTGGGGGCCGGTGGGTTAGAGCAGTAGGGGCCGGGAGCCAGGACTCCTGGGCTCTTGACCCATGTGATTCAGCCGTTGGTGTTAATTTTTAATGAAGGGGAATTTGCCCGGGCTTGGGCGGCAGCCAGAGCCGTACTGCTGAGACGGTGTGCAGAGTTCAGGGCGGGTGGCTGGGTGCCTGGGGCGAATGGGATAAGGACTCACTCCTGCCCCCCTGGGGCCTGAGGGACTCCCTGCCACTGGAAGCTGGAGGTCTCAGTACTTCTATTACCCTGATGGCCAGGTGCTGTAGTCACCTTTCCAGCCGGCTAGGCCAGGACCCCAGTGTGCACGGCCCCTGCCCTACAGCCATGCCATAGCCTGAGGGCAGGCAGGGAAACTGAAGCACGGGAGGGCGGGGAGAGCAGATCGTACAGGGGTCAAGCTGAGTCATGGAACCCAGGCGACCGGCGAGCCAGCCCTGGGGATGGCACGAACATCAACGCCCTTCTGACCCGGGTGTTTTCAGCCTGTCGCCATAGCAGCCCTGGCTGCTGGCGTCAAACAAAGCCAATAACGAGCTGAGGAGCTGGGCCATAAAGCGAGCTGCAGCCCTGGCCCAAGCTGAGCGGCGACGCTGCCAGAGTCTGCAGAGAGCCTGAGCCGGTCGCTCGGAGAGGTGTGAACTGCCCTGGGTGCCACCAACGCGGCGACGCTGCCGGAGTCGGCAGAGAGCCTGAGCCGGTCGCTCGGAGAGGTGTGAACCGCCCTCGGTGCCACCAACACGGCGATGCTGCCGGAGTCTGCAGAGAGCCTGAGCCGGTCGCTCGGAGAGGTGTGAACCGCCCTCGGTGCCACCAACGCGGCGACCCTGCCGGAGTCTGCAGAGAGCCTGAGCCGGTCGCTCGGAGAGGTGTGAACTGTGACGAAGTGGGACTGTTCTTAATGTTTCCTCTGAATACTGTGTGGGTGCCTCAGTTTCCCCTATGCATTTCTTAAGTCTCTAGGTGGTGGGGAAAGGCCAGTGTGCATAAATCACTGACACTCTGTCTCCCTGGCAACAAATGGCCAGGGCCCTTTCCCCCCTGCAAGGAAATAGCTAAAGGTGAACAAAGCGATCAGGTGACCTCCTGGCCCAGGAAAGAGACAAAGCCGGGAGAAGGAGGGGCTGGAGGGGGTTGGAGAGTTGGAGCAACTTGGGGACTAGGAGTGAGGGCAGACGTGTGTGTCTGGCTCTCTGAACCCCAGAATGGACCCAGCCGAGGGGTCCCGTTTGCCGCTGTGCCTACAAGCTCTGTTTTAGACCGTGTTCCTGTCATCTAATAAACCTCTGTGTTACTGGCTGGCTGAGAGTCACGACTGACTGCGAAGTGGGGGGTGCAGAACCCTTTGGCTTCCCCAGGACCCCGCCGGGGCGGACTCGCTGTGGGAAGCGCACGGAGGGGCATATGCTGAATGCTCCCAGGAGAGACCCAGGAGGTGAAGCCGTGTGAGGTTCTTGCCCTGAAGACGGTCTGCTCCGAGGGAGAGGAGGCTCCCCAGAGTCCTGACTGGCTTTGTGGGGAGCAGTTCCAGAGCATCGCCCGGGGACTCTGTCACGGAGTATTGGGGGACTCAGGGCCCTGCACCCCCGGCTTCCTGCAATTCGCCATGACTCTCAGCCAGCCAGTAAAGCAGAAGGTTTATTTGGATGACAGGAATACAGTCCAAGACAGGTCTTGCAGGCACAGACAACAGGGACCCCCTCAGTTAGGTCCATCTTGGGGTCCCAGGGCATCCCAGCCCACCCCCCTTTGGGGGGTCAGAGCCATCTCTGCCTCCCAGCCATCTCTCCAGCCTGCTTCCAGCCCTCTCCTTCAGCGACCCCTCCCACAGCCTTTGTTCAGTTTCCCGGGCCCCGGAGTCACCTGCCTCCAACCCCTTCCTGGGTTCTCATGTTACAAGCTCAGGTATGTTCCCTTGGGCAGACTCCCATCCCCCGATGCAGACCATCCTAGTCACACTCCCCTGTCAGCATTCCCACACCCCAGCAAGAACAGTCCCAGTTCGTTACATCTCTCCCCACTTCGAGACCGAACTGAGCAGGGTCACTTTAGCCAGTGACCCGGGGAAGTTCGAACCTACCCCCGTTCCCATGGTTGCCCCCGCATCCCTCCCATTCCTTGGTGGGAATTACACCAGGCCCCTCCAGTTTCACGCCCCCCCCTTAGGTTGGGGGTGCTTGATGGCACTCGCAGTTCGCATGTGGGAAGGTTTATGCGGCCTGTGCCCTTTTCCCACCCCCATACCTCTGGGGCTCCAACTGGGCTGTGGTCTTCTCCCAGCGCTCCAGTCTGGAGGTCTGTGCTTTGGGCTCTCTTGGTTTAGAGCCGCCCTTTTTACCTTGGCCACCCTCCGAAAAGGCTCCTCTATGCCGGGCAAGGGTCCTAAAGCCATTTTCCCCTTGTCCCAGGCCTTCCTCCCCCTCTGACAGGGGTCACAGGATCCGCAGTACTGTCGGACAGTAACAAAGACCCCAGGCCAGTAAAAGCCCCGTAGCAGCCTCTGCTGGGTACGCCAGGTTCCCCGGTGCCCTGAGAGGGGAATGTCATGGGCCCGGCACAGCAGCTGGCGGCGATACTTCTGGGGTACCACCAGCTGCCTCCTGATCCCCCCTGACTCCATTTTCCCTGGGGGAGCCCATTCTCGGTACAGGAACCCCTTCTCCCACAGGAACCTTTTCCGGCCACCTCGTCCCATGGTCTGTACCGCATTGAGGTCGGCCAGGTCCCTTATCTTCCGCAAGGAGGGATCTCTCTGCAACTCGGCCTGGAACTTAGCAGCTGGGACAGGGATGGCCACCTGCTCTTCCTCGCCCGCTGGGTCTGAAGCTGCAGCCTCCCTGAGCTGTGTCCCTGGGCGTTCCCTCCCCACCAGGTCAGGGTCCTGCGCCTCAGGCAAGGCACCCCCCCCAAGGCCAGGGCGCAGTGCCCCTCGCCGGCTCTGACTGCGGGTCACAACCAGTGCCCTTTGGGGGTTGCTTGGCCAGTTCTCCAGGTCCCCCCCCATCAATACCTCAGTGGGCAAATACGGGTGTACCCCCACATCCTTGGGGCCCTTTTTGGCCCCCCACTTCAGGTGTACCCTTGCCACGGGCACTTTGACTGGTGTTCCGCCCACCCCCGTCAGGGTCAGGTAGGTGTTGGGCACCACCTGATCTGGGGCCACCACCTCGGGCCGGGCCAGCGTCACCTCTGCGCCCGTATCCCAGTATCCATCGACCTTCCTCCTATCCACCTCCAGGGGAACAAGGTACTCTCTCCGGAGGGACAGCCCCGCGCCCACCGTATAAACCAAAAACCCTGAGTCTGGGGCATCCAGCCCCCTAGAGGAGCTGGCCTGGGGCCCTTCTCTCTCTTGAGCAGTTGATAAGCTGCCAGCCCCTCTTGCGTGAGAAGCCTGCCCCTCGTCCATCTGGGCCTCTACCAAGTTAACCCTGTGCGAGTTCGGTCTGCTCAGTCTGTCCCTGAGCCTGGGGCACTGGGCCCGTATGTGGCCTTTTTGGCCACAGTGGTAGAAGCCCATGTCCCATGGGTCCCCCCGGGTGGGTCGGATGGTCCTGACGCCGGATGTTCCCCTCTTAAATGGTTTTTCTGTATTTTCCCACGGGGATGTCCCATGGTGACTCTCTCTCTGCGCTGTGGTGGGACTGTTCCTTTGGGACTCCTCCCTTCTATCTCCTGACCGACTCTTTACAAACTCATCAGCCAGCTGCCCGGCGTGTCGCGGGTTCTCTGGCTTTCTGTCCACCAACCACAGCCTCAGGTCGGATGGGCACCGCTCATACAGTTGCTCCAGTACCAGCAGTTTGTCCAGGTCCTCCTTCGTCTGGGCCCCATCAGCCCACTTGCTGGCGTATCTTTCCATGCGGACGGCTAGTTGCAGATATGAGATCTCAGGGGTTTTATCCTGACTCCGGAACCTTTCCCGGTACATCTCAGGAGTCAGCCCAAACTCACGTAGCAGGGCCTTTTTGAATAGTTCGTAGTCCCCTTTCTCTGCCTCTTCCAGTTGGCGGTACAATGCCACGGCTTTGGGGTCCAGTAAGGGGGTAAGGACCCGGAGTCTGTCCGCGGGATCAACCCGGTGCAGCTCGCAGGCCGTCTCAAAGGCCTCCAGGAAGTCATCCATGTCCTCCCCCTCCTTGTATGGGGCCATGATGCACTTATCAAAGCTCCGTGCAGTCCTGGGTCCCCCCTCACTCACCGCAGCCGGGGGTTCGCTGCCCTTCAATCTCGCCAGTTCCAGTTCATGCTGACTCTGTCTCTCTTCACGCTGATGCTGTCTCTCATTCTCCTGTCTCTGTCTCTCATTCTCCTCCCGTTCATGCTGACGCTGTCTCTCTTCATGCTGATGCTGTCTCTCTTCATGCTGTCTCTGTCGTTCACGATCCTCCAGCTCTCTCAGTTTTAGCTCTTTCTCCCATTCCAGCCAATTCCGCTCCACGGATGCCGAACGTCACCGGGAGGATCCTCTGCTGGCCGGCGAGCTTCGCCGGGAGGGTCCCCTGCTGGCCGGGGGGGCCACAGCGCCTTCGGTATTTGCTGGGCTCCTCCCCACCCTTCCCCTAGGCATAGGAAGGAGGGGTCTCGGGAAGCCCTCAGCAGACGGCTGACCACTCCCAGCTGGGACAGACACTGGTGCCTGCGCTGCATTTGCCAGGCTGCTTCCCTGAGACACAGGGATCAGTTCATTCGCGCGATCTTCCGCCTCCAGCCGGGCAATGAGCTGTTCTTTGGTGAGCCTCCCAATGCACAGCCCCCTCTGCTTGCACAGCTCCACCAGGTCGCTCTTAAGCCGCTTGGCATACATCTTCCTGCTGGCCACTCACCGGCCTGTGTGCTCACAGCTCCCCACAGTTCCCAGGGAGACCCCTAGTGTGCCAGCCCTTCTCGAGGTCACCGCCTCTCTGCCAGGGTCGAGCTGCAGACTCCTCCGCCCCTGGGACCACTCGCTGCGATCCCCCCGGGGGACCCTGTTACTGCAAAAGTCCTTCTCGCTGGTCACACACTCCCAGGGGTAATAACCGTCTCTCTCTCACTCTTCAGCACGCCTGGTCCCTGTCAATCCCCCTTCGTTTTACTGCTCCCCAGTCACTTACTGCAGGAAGCGCCGTCCACGGGGTGCAGTAGATCCCACCGCTGCCACCAGTTGTCGCGGAGTATCGGGGGACTCTGGGCCCTGCACCCCCGGCTTCCTGCAATTCGTCATTGTCGCGGAGTATTGGGGGACTCAGGGCCCTGCACCCCCGGCTTCCTGCGATTCACCATGACTCTCAGCCAGCCAGTAAAGCAGAAGGTTTATTTGGATGACAGGAATACAGTCCAAGACAGGTCTTGCAGGCACAGACAACAGGGCCCCCCTCAGTTAGGTCCAGCTTGGGGTCCCAGGGCATGCCAGCCCACCCCCCTTTGGGGGGTCAGAGCCATCTCTGCCTCCCAGCCATCTCTCCAGCCTCCTTCTCCCTGCTTCCAGCACTCTCCTTTTGCGACCCCTCCCACAGCCTTTGTTCAGTTTCCCGGGCTAAGGAGTCACCTCACCTTCAACCCCTTCCTGGGTTCTCATGTTACACACTCAGGTATGCGCCCTCGGGCAGATCCCATCCTGCAATGCAGACTATCCCAGCACACTCCCCTGTCAGCATTCACAGACCACCGTGAGAACAGGCCCAGTTCGTCACAGTCATCACTTTCAGCCAACTAGTAAAGCAGAAGGTTTATTTGGATGACAGGAATACAGTCCAAGACAGGTCTTGCAGGCACAGACAACAGGGACCCCCTCCGTTAGGTCCATCTTGGGGTCCCAGGGCATCCCAGCCCAGCCCCCCTTGGGAGGTCAGAGCAATCTCTGCCTCCCAGCCATCTCTCCAGCCCGCTTCCAGCACTCTGCCTTCAGCGACCCCTCCCACAGCCTTTGTTCAGTTTCCCGGGCTCCGGAGTCACCTGGCCTTCAACCCCTTCCTGGGTTCTCATGTTACAAGCTCAGGTATGTTCCCTCGGGCAGACTCCCATCCCCCGATGCAGACCATCCTAGTCACACTCCCCTGTCAGCATTCACACACCCCAGCAAGAACAGTCCCAGTTCGTCACAGACTCCATGACAACTGGTGTCAGCGGTGGGAGGTACGGCACCCGGTGAATGGTGCTTCTTGCAGTAAGTGACTGGGGAGCAGTAAAATGAAGCGGGGATACTGAGAACCAGGCATGCTGGAGGCTCAGAGAGAGACAGTTTCAGGGGGCGATTAACCCCAGGAGTGTGTGACCAGCGCGAAGGACTGTTGGAGTAACGGTGTCCCCCTGAGGACTGCAGCGAGTAGTCTCAGGGGCGGAGGAGTCGGAAGCTCGACCCTGGCAAAGAGGTGATACCACGAGAAGGGCTGGCACACTAGGGGTTCTTCCTGGAAACCAGGGGGAGCTGAGAGCACACGGGCCTGTGAGTCCAAAGCAACTTGGGAACAGCGGAGTGATGGCCTATCACCATCTCCTCAAGAAGGACATTGTGATCCTGTGCAAAGAGAGGGTTACGCATTGGGAAGTTCACCAAGGCCCAGTGAATCGTGCAGCTGGAGGACGAGGACCGCTCTAAGGAGCAGAATCCTGACCCAGACGGGGCTACAAGAGGATCTGGGAGCAGCTGGAGCAGTAACCAGGCATCCCCGAGAGTCTGGTCCCCAACCGGACGGGGTCTTCACGGTCGGGTTCCCCATCAGGGGGTCGGAGATGGATGGGACTGGAGCTGAGTCCGAGAGAGCGAGAGGACCGTGAGAGAGAGCGAGAGCCCGAGGAAAAGCGGCAGGAGAAGCAGCGGCAGCATGGACTGGCGCTGGTGGAGCGGAGAGGCCTAGGGGGCTCCCCAGGGGTGAGTGGGGATAGACCCCGGGCTGCCAGTTCCGCAGGGAACCTCGACACTAAATTGCTGCCCCTGGGTAAGAAGGGAGGAGATGTGGATGCCCACCACACGGCCTTCACGCAGGCGGGTGATTTGAACCAGGGGGACCCTGCGGAAAAGCCCCGCTATCTAGCCCCCTTGCTGGGTCCCAAGGCCATAGACGTTGTCAGCCAGAGGGTGGGGTGGTGGACAGGCTCCCACTCCTGGCCCAGCCCTATATGTCTGTGTGGAGTCTCCTGGGCTCAGGCCCCTCGGACCCCCAGTGGGAGCGGAAGGTGGGGGTCAATGGGGGGACATCCCTGGGGTGGCGAGACCCTGGGACACAGAGCACTGTTGTCGGGCCCCGGGCGGTGCAGCCGCAGATGCTGAGGGGCTGTGAGACCTGGGGGAAGGTCCCCGGGACGAAGCCCCTCGCCCTGTCTATGGCCCGGATCCCTGTGCAGACCCAGGAGGGGTCGGGCTGGCTGGCCATTGGGGTTCTCCAGGATCTCGGCTGTGAGGTCCTGTTGGGGGGTGACTGTGTCTCTTTGGGACAGGATCCAGGCCCTGCCCCTGTAAGGGCCGAGGATTTGAATTTGAATCCCGGGAACCAATTGGCTAAGAGGGAAATGGTCAGTGACAATGCAAATGACCTGGCTGGCAGGAGGGAGGGGCTGCTGGGCTCAGGGTACCTGCCTGCCTGTGACCAGACCCCTGGGGTGGAGTGGGGGGGAGAGATGCTCCCCACCCCCCTGCACACCGGAGAGGGGCTCACGCTGGCTCTGATGCTGTGACCAGAGCAGGGAGCTTGCTGCCTGCCCCCACTGGGACAGCAAGGACAGCACTGAGTATGGTGGGAGCTGAGACCCCAGCTGAGTGGGGGGACACAGGCAGGGCAGGACGGCTGCCAACCAGGTTTGTCTGGTCCAGACGTGCTGCTGGGAAGTGATTACACAGCAGGGAGGGAGCTACCAGGGACAGGGCTCGGGGGGCTGTGACCCCAGGCCCAGCCAGCGAGAGGAAGCAGGTCCCACTCCCTTCCCCAGCAGCTGATTTCCAGACCGAGCTGTGGAAGGATCCCTCCTTGGAGAAGCTGAGGGGACTTGCTGGCCACAGCGCTGCAAACCCCCTTGGGGAAGGCTGCAGGGACAGAGTCCTGTGGGAGAAGGGATTCCTGTACCGGGAATGGGCTCCCCAAGGGGAAGTAGAACTGGGGGGAATTGGGAGGCAGCTGGTGGTGCCCCAGGAATCCACAGGGTTCTTCCCGTTCGAGCTGCTGTAGGGAGGAGAGTGAGGGGACCCCTGGACCTGGAAGCGGAGGATTGGGAGGAGAAGGGGGAAGACCCCTGGTGGATCTCTTCCCTGAGGTGGGAGCCAATCTCCCCATCAGGTGTTTCCCGTTCAGAGTCACTGGGAAAGCAGCCCAGAAGCTGGAGAGAGAGGTCAAGGACATACTGGCTTTAGATGTGATCCAGCCGTTCAACAGCCCCTGGGCCTCACCCGTGGGGCTGGTCCCCAAGGGAGACAGGATGATCTGGTTCTACGGGGACTATCGGAAGCTTAAAGCCATCACCGTGTGCGATTCCTGCCCCACGCCTAGGCCTGGGGAGAGTCTAGACAAGCTGAGGGGGTGGAGAACTTGGCCCTGGCGTACGTCGATGACGTGTGTCTTTAGCCAGACCGGGGAGGAACAGGTGTCCCAGGTGAAGAGGGGGCTGGGCTGCCTCAAGGAGGCAGGACTGACGGTAAAAGCCGAGAAGTGCAAAGTGGAGATGATCAGAGATTGGCCCATTCCCAGACCAAGAGACAAGTCCAGGCCTTTATCAGGATGGCGGGGTGCTACCGGAGGTTTGTACCCCACGTTAGATCCCTAGCTGCCCCCACCCCGAGCTAGGTGAGAGGGGTAAGCCAGACGAGGGGGTCTGGACCGAGCAGGGCCAGAGGGCTCTCTGTATACTGAAGGAGGCTCTAATCCAGGGCCCGGTAAATCTGGTAAACCCAGACTTTGCCAAGCCCTTTGCAGTGTTCACCCACGCCTCAGACGCAGGGCTGGGCACGGTGCTGATGCAAGCCGATGCTGAGGGTGGGAGACACCCCACCGGGTACCTGAGCAAGAAACTGCTGCCCTGGGAGCAGAACTGTGCGGCCTCAGAGAGGAAATGCCCGGCCATGGGGCAGGCCCTTAGAAAGCTGCAGCTGTGTCTGTTTGGGCGGCGTCACGTGCAAGGGGCCGAGGCCGAGCTGCTGGGGACAGAGACACCTGGTCAGAGGGTGGCCAAGGTCAAGATGGGGGCTCTTAACCGAGAGCTCGAATTGCAGCCCTCCAAACTGGAGCGCTGGGAAAAGACCCAATCTCAGTTTAGACCCCAGGGGTACTGGGGTGGCAAAAGGGTACAGGCCGCATAAACCTTCCCACATGCAGCCTGCAAGCGCCATCAAGCACAACAGACCCACGGGAGGGCCTGAAACTGGAACGTCCTGGTGTAACTCCCACCAAGGAATGGGAGAGATGCTGGAGCATCCACGGGAACGTTGGTGGGTTCGAACTTCCCCGGGTCACTGGCTAAAGTGCCCTGCTCAGTTCAGTCTCGAAGGGGGGAGAGATGTGACCAAGTGGGACTGTTCTTAATGTTTCCTCTGAATACTGTGTGGGTGCCTCAGTTTCCCCTATGCATTTCTTAAGTCTCTACGTGGTGGGGAAAGGCCAGTGCGCATAAATCACTGACACTCTGTCTCCCTGGCAACAAATGGCCGGGCCCCTTCCCCCCCTGCAAGGAAATAGCTAAAGGTGAACAAAGAGATCAGGTGACCTCCTGGCCCAGGAAAGAGACAAAGCCCGGAGAAGGAGGGGCTGGAGGGGGTTGGAGAGTTGGAGCTACCTGGGGACTAGGAGTGAGGGCAGACGGGGGTGTCTGGCTCTCTGAACCCCATAATGGACCCGGCCGAGGGGTCCCGTTCGCTGGACCTACAAGCTCTGTTTTAGACCATGTTCCTGTCGTCTAATAAACCTCTGTGTTACTGGCTGGCGGAGAGTCACGTCTGACTGCGAAGTGGGGGTGCAGAACTCTTTGGCTTCCCCAGGACCCCGCCGGGGCGGACTCGCTGTGGGAAGCGCACGGAGGGGCAGATGCTGAATGCTCCCAGGAGAGACCCAGGAGGTGAAGCCGTGTGAGCTTCTTGCCCTGAAGACGGTCTGCTCCGAGGGAGAGAAGGCTCCCCAAAGTCCTGACTGGCTTTGTGGGGAGCAGTTCCAGAGCATCGCCTGGGGACTCCGTGACATGAACCGCCCTGGGTGTCACCAGCACGGTGCCGCTGCCGGAGTCTGCAGAGAGCCTGAGCCGGACGCTCGGAGAGGTGTGAACCGCCCTGGGTGTCACCGAGGCGGTGACACTGCCGGAGCTTGCAGAGAGCCTGAGCCGGACGCTCGGAGAGGTGTGAACCGCCCTGGGTGTCACCGAGGCGGTGACACTGCCGGAGCCTGCAGAGAGTGTGAGCCGGACGCTCGGAGAGGTGTGAACCGCCCTGGGTGTCACCGAGGCGGTGACACTGCTGGAGCCTGCAGAGAGCGTGAGCCGGATGCTCGTAGAGGTGTGAACCGCCCTGGGTGTCACCGAGGCGGTGACACTGCCGGAGCCTGCAGAGAGCCTGAGCCAGATGCTCGGAGAGGTGTGAACCGCCCTGGGTGTCACCGAGGCGGTGACACTGCCGGAGTCTGCAGAGAGCCTGAGCCGGTCGCTCGGAGAGGTGTGAACCGCCCTGGGTGTCACCGAGGCGGTGACACTGCCGGAGTCTGCAGAGAGCGTGAGCCGGACGCTCGGAGAGGTGTGAACCGCCCTGGGTGTCACCGAGGCGGTGACACTGCCGGAGTCTGCAGAGAGCCTGAGCCGGTCGCTCGGAGAGGTGTGAACCGCCCTGGGTGTCACCGAGGCGGTGACACTGCCAGAGTCTGCAGAGAGCGTGAGCCGGTCGCTCGGAGAGGTGTGAACCGCCCTGGGTGTCACCAACGCGGCGACCCTGCCAGAGTCTGCAGAGAGCGTGAGCTGGACGCTCGGAGAGGTGTGAACCGCCCTGGGTGTCACCGAGGCGGTGACACTGCCGGAGTCTGCAGAGAGCCTGAGCCGGATGCTCGGAGAGGTGTGAACCGCCCTGGGTGTCACCAACGCGGCGACCCTGCTGGAGTCTGCAGAGAGCGTGAGCCGGACGCTCGGAGAGGTGTGAACCGCCCTGGGTGTCACCGAGGCGGTGACACTGCCGGAGTCTGCAGAGAGCCTGAGCCGGACGCTCGGAGAGGTGTGAACCGCCCTGGGTGTCACCGAGGCAGTGACACTGCTGGAGTCTGCAGAGAGTCTGAGCCGGTCGCTCAGCGATAGCTGACATCCAGTGCCATGGCTTGGGGGGCTACCCCGGGGGGGAGGGGCTGTGTGTGGGTCATGGAGCAAGCAGCCCAACCCCTGTTCCCCAGCTCGGAGAGTCTCCCACGGGGCGGGTGCGGGGGAGGTGAACCCCTGGGACAGGGCAGGCAGGTTAATTGCCCCCCGCCGGGGTGAGGCAGGCGAATGCGTCAGCCCTGAAGGGTGAATGTCCAGGGATCCCACGGGAGGAGATAAGGGGGGTGGGGATGGGGGGAAGCCAGGCAGGGCGAACCCGCCCCACCCAGACCCAAAGGTCAGAGCCACCCACGGGGCCGGAAATGCAAACAACCCAGCGCCTAGCAACCCCCCACCCGCCCCCATCGAGGCCCGCGCCCCCAAGAAGGGAAAATGCCAGCAGTCCTTCCCCACCCCCAAGCAAGCCAGGCCCCCACCCTGGGGCCCAATTGGGTTCTCTCCCCGGCTGTGGGAGGGGAGTGGGGGCTGGTGGGTTAGAATGCGGGGGGCTGGGAGCCAGGACTCCTGGGTTCTCTCCCTGGCTCTGGGAGGGGAGGAGGGGGGGCTGGTGGGTTAGTGCAGGAGGGGCAGGGAGCTCGGACGCCTGGGTTCTCTCCCCAGCTCTGGGAGGGGAGGGGAGGGGAGGGGAGGGGGGCTAGAGCAGGGGGGCTGGGAGCCCGGACACCTGGGTTCCTTTCACATCTAGGCGACATTACGAAGACACCACTGGACGGTTTTCTTTCTGGACGTTTATTGGGGGCCGTTGTCCAGACGCCACATTCGCCCCCGTGAAAATGAACCGACCCAATTAACGAACCACATAACGAGCTAGCGAGGGGCACTGGGGGGAGGGGAACGGCACAGCCCAAGGGGGGCTGTGACGGGGGGGAGTAGGGAAAGAATTGGGGGGGCTCTGTTTTGGACTGTTTCCCATTGGACCCTCCCCCGCCAAAGGTGTTGTGAGCATAACGGTGAGAAACACAGCTTGGGGACTGGACGGAGAGGGGTGGGGAGGGGGACCCCCAGCCCCACCGCCAGGGGCGCCGGCCGCCTCAGGGGCACTTCCGCTCCACACACTGCTTCCCGCCCTCTTCGTACTCCTGCTTGGAGATCCACATCTGCTGGAAAGTGCCCTGGGGAGAAGAGACCAGGAGAGAACCCAGGAGTCCTGGCTCCCAGACCCCCCTGCTCCGACCCACCATCCCCCACTCCCCTCCCAGAGCCGGGGAGAGAACCCAGGAGTCCTGGCTCCCAGCCCCCGTGCTCTGACCCACCAGCCCCCGCTCCCCTCCCAGAGCTGGGGAGAGAACCCAGGAGTCCTGGCTCCCAGCCCCCCCTGCTCTAACCCCCCAGCCTCCACTCCCCTCCCAGAGCTGGGGAGAGAACCCAGGAGTCCTGGCTCCCAGCCCCCGTCCCCCTGCTCTGATCCACCAGCCCCACTCCCCTTCCAGCGCCGGGAGAGAACCCAGGCGTCTGGCCCCCCCGGGGCACTCACCAGCGAGGCAAGGATGGACCCCCCAATCCAGGGGCTGAATCTCCGCTCCATGGTGCTGTTGCTGGCGATGAGTTTGAGGCGCATGCTCTGGGGGAACACAGGGAGGGTGGGGAGAGGCCCCCGACTTGCCAGCACCGAGCACACCTGCGGGACCGGCCAGCAGGGGGCAGCGCCGCACACACAGATAGACACAACCCACAGCAACCCCTCTACGCACACACACACAGACACACCCCACAAACCCCCACAGCAACCCCTCTACGCACACACACACACCCCAACCCTCAACAACCCCTCTATGCATAGACCCCACAGCAACCCCTCTACGCACACACACACCCCACACAACAACCCCTCGACACACACACAGCCCCCAACAACCGCTCTATGCATAGACCCCACAGCCACCCCTCTACGCACACACACACCCCACACAACAACCCCTCGACACACACACAGCCCCCAACAACCGCTCTACGCACACAGACACACCCCACAAACCCCCACAGCAACCCCTCTACGCACACACACACACCCCAACCCCCAACAACCCCTCTATGCATAGACCCCACAGCAACCCCTCTACGCACACACACAGAGACACACCCCACAAACCCCCACAGCAACCCCTCTACGCACACACACACCCCACACAACAACCCCTCGACACACACACAGCCCCCAACAACCGCTCTATGCATAGACCCCACAGCCACCCCTCTACGCACACAGACACACCCCAACCCTCAACAACCCCTCTATGCATAGACCCCACAGCAACCCCTCTACGCACACACACACCCCACACAACAACCCCTCGACACACACACAGCCCCCAACAACCGCTCTATGCATAGACCCCACAGCAACCCCTCTACGCACACACACACCCCACACAACAACCCCTCGACACACACACAGCCCCCAACAACCGCTCTATGCATAGACCCCACAGCAACCCCTCTACGCACACAGACACACCCCACAAACCCCCATAGCAACCCCTCTACGCACACACACCCCACAACCCCCAACACCACAACCCCCAACAACCCTTCAATGCACACACACACACTCACGGGGGGCGTTTTCTGCGACAGCTCGCGGTTCAGACGGTCGGTGAAGCCCTGGAGCAGCGTGTTGCCCCCGGTCACAATGACACTGCCATAGAGACCCTGGGAGTCACGGGGAGACGGTTAGTCCCGGGCCCACCTCACCCCTGGGTCCCCGTCCCCCGGTGCCCCCCAGCCCCATCTCCCCCCAGCATCTCCCCCACAAGCCCATCTCCCAAGGGCCCATCTACCCCGGCATCCCGCCTGCTGACCAGGTGCCCCTCCCCACAGGCCCAGCCACGTGACTCCAGTTGCGGGGGGTCCCACAGGGCCTGGGGGCCCAGCCCCACACCCCCCAGGCCAGGGGGGAGCGAGGGGGGGTCACGCACCGGCCTGATGTCGATATCACACATGCCAATGCTGGTGGTGACCACGTGGCCGACGCCCAGCATGGTGTTCCCAGAGAGACCCTGGAGAAGGGGAGAGAATCGGGGGGGTCGTTAATGGGGGGGGGGCCTTCTGCCCTCCCCCCGGACTCCCTCTTCCTCAATATCCCACCACCATCTCCCCCCAACTCCCAGCCCAGCCCTGGACAAGGTGCCCCCCTGGGGAAACTGAGGCAGGGAGCAATTAAGAAAGGCAGGGGTTTTGGGGATGGAGGGGTGGTGGTTAGAGCGGGGGGCTGGGAGCCAGGACGCCTGGGTTCTGTCCCCAGCTCTGGGAGGGGAGTGGGGGCTGGTGGGTTAGAGCAGGGGGGGCTGGGAGCCAGGACTCCTGGGTTCTCTCCCCGGCTCTGGTAGGGGAGTGGGGGCTGGTGGGTTAGAGCAGTGGGGGCTGGGAGCCAGGACTCCTGGGTTCTCTCCCTGGCTCTGGGAGGGGAGAGGGGGCTGGTGGGTTACAGCAGAGGGGGCTGGGAGCCAGGACTCCTGGGTTCTCTCCCCGGCTCTGGGAGGGGAGTGGGTGCTGGTAGATTAGAGCAGGGGGGCTGGGAGCCAGGACTCCTGGGTTCTCTCCCTGGCTCTGGGGGAGGGGGCTCACCTTGACATTGGAGGGGTCAAACAGCCCTTCGGGAATGCGCAGCCGCTCGGCCCCGTAGTCCGTGTTGTAGCCATTGGGCATCTCGTAGTGCACGGTGGGCATCTGGGCGGCCACCCTGTGGGGAGGGGGCAGAGAGGGGGCAGTGCCCCGCACCTTCCCCCGACTGCCCCATCCCGACAGACCCCACCCCCCAAGCTAAGTGCCCAGCCCCCCCTGTGGCCAAGTCCCAGGGCCCCCCCTTCCTCCTCCCCTCGGTGCCCCCCCCCCAGCACTCACTGCTCATCATATGGCGAGTCGGAGACCTGTAGCACTGAGGCCTGGAAATCCTGGATCACCTCCTGCGGGGGGTGGGAGAGTATGTGGGGGTCACCGACTGGGGGAGAGAACCCAGCCCCCCCCCCCGGCTCTAACCCACCAGCCCCCACTCCCCTCCCAGAGCTGGGGAGAGAACCCAGGCGTCCGGCCCCCTCCCAGCTCACATTGCAGGTGTAGTTGTGCCAGGATTTGGAGACCTGGGGCAGCTTCTCCTTCTTCTTCCAGTTGGGGGGGGCCCCCTCACGCACAGGGTCCTGGGGGGTGCAGAAAGATGGGGCAGGGGGGAGCCGTGAACCATTCCCCTCCCAGACCCCCCCAGACCCTCACCCCCATCAACCCCCTTCTCCACCTCATCTCTCCCACTTCCTGGATTCCTGTTTTCCCCCAGCCTGGCCGCTCCCCGGGTCCCTTCCTGCCCCCCCATGAGGGACCCCCCCACCCCGCACCTTGGCAGCGATCATGTAGGGGGGCACGATCTCAATGTTCATCTCCTGGAAGAGCTCCCGGCACTGCATGGAGATGAAATCCCCGGCCAGCGGCGACTTCACGATGCCTGGAATCCCCCAGAGTCGGGCATGAACCCAGGAGTCCTGGCTCCCAGCCCCCCCCGATCTGACCCACCAGCCCCCACTCCCCTCCCAGAGCCGGGGAGAGAACCCAGGAGTCCTGGCTCCAAGACCCCCGATCTGACCCACCAGCCCCCGCTCCCCTCCCAGAGCCAGGGAGAGAACTCAGGAGTCCTGGCTCCCAGCCCCCCCGATCTGACCCACCAGCCCCCACTCCCCTCCCAGAGCGGGGGCGAGAACCCAGGCATCCGGGCAGTGCCCACCTTGCTGCAGGATGTAGCCGTCGTGCACGGGGATGGCTGTGGTGTGGGTGGCACCGCTGTCGAGCACCAGCCCCGTGCTGCGCCCATTGGCAAAGCTGGGGGGCGTGGGGAGGTCAAGGGGGCAAGACGGTTCTTGGGGTCGGGGGAACTCCCTGTCACTGGACCGGGCGCCCACCTCGTAGCTGCTCTCGGTGCCCCTCTCTGTGCTCTACACGTGCCCCCCACAGTGCCCAAGGTGCCCGCTGCTGGACCCCATGCCAGGGTCCCCCCCATTTTCCTCCTGGCCCCCCAGATCTCCCCTATAGCCCCCCAGTCCCTGCCCAGCTCTCCGCATCGCAGCCCCCCACGTCCTCTCCAGCCTGCCAGCCCCATCCCAGTCCCCCACCTTGCCAGCCGTCCCCCCTCCAGCCCCCCAGATACTTCTCAGCCCCCCTGTGCAGCCCCCAATCCCTCCCCAGCCCCCCCACACGTCCTCTCCAGTCCTCCAGCCCCCCAGATCTGGCTCCCTGCCCCCCAGCCCCTCCGGGATACGCGGTGAGCACGGCAGTCTTGCAGAGGAAGAAGGCCGGGATGGCGTAATGCTCGAACATCAGCTCGGTCAGCTTCTCCCGCTTGGCGCGGGTGTTCCACTGTGGAGAGAGAGAGCGGCCGTGGGGGGCCAAGCCGGGATGTCGGGGTGCTGGGGGTGGATTAGGGGATGTGACGGTGCAGGGGGGCGAGGTGATGTTGGGGCGGATCGGGGGGATGGGGTACAGGGGGGATGTGGCAGTGCGGGGGTGTGTGAGGTAATGTCGGGGTGCAGGGGTGGATCAGGGGGATGTGACGGCATGGGGGTGAGGTGATGTCGGGAGGAAGGGGGTGGATCGGGGCATGTCGGGGAACATGGCGCAGATCAGGGGGGATGTCGGAGTGCAGGGGGTGAGGTGATGTTGGGGGCAGATCAGGAGGATGTGATGGCACGGGGGTGAGGTGATGGGGTGCAGGGGGTGGATCGGGGGCATGTCGAAGTGCAGGGGGAGTGATGTGATGTCAGGGTGCAGGGGGTGGATTGGGGGGTGTCTGGGTGCAGGGGGTGACGTGATGTTGGGTTGCAGAGGATGGATCGGGGGGTGTCGGGATGTGGGGGGGGTGATGCGACGTAGGGGTGCAGGGGGGTGGATTGGGGGGTGTCAGGACGCAGGGGGGTGACACGACGTAGGGGGTATGGGGGGACCTACCGGCGCCTCGGACATGAGCACGGGGTGCAGGGGAGTGGATCGGGGGGATGTTGGGGTGCAGGGGGTGGATTGGGGGGATGTCGGGGTGCAGGGGGGATGCTACGTAGGGGGCATGGGGTGGATCGGAGGGATGTCGGGGTGCAGGGGAGTGAGGTGATGTTGGGGTGCAGGGGGTGGATCGGGGGGTGTCGGGGTGCAGGGGGTGGATCGGGGGGATGTCAGGGTGCAGGGGGGGATGCTACATAGGGGGCACGGGGTGGATCGGAGGGATGTCGGGGTGCAGGGGAGTGAGGTGATGTTGGGGTGCAGGGGGTGGATCGGGGGTGTCGGGGTGCAGGGGAGTGAGGTGATGTTGGGGTGGATCGGGGGATGTCGGGGTCCAGGGGGGTGGATCGGGGGGTGTCGGGGTGCAGGGGAGTGAGGTGATGTTGGGGTGGATCGGGGGGACGCAGGGGGTGACGCGACGTAGGGGGCACGGGGGGACCTACCGGCGCCTCGGACATGAGCACGGGGTGCAGGGGGGTGGATCAGGGGGTGTCGGGGTGCAGGGGAGTGAGGTGATGTTGGGGTGGATCGGGGGGATGTCTGGGTGCAGGGGTGACACGACGTAGGGAGCACGGGGGGACCTACCGGTGCCTCGGACATGAGCACGGGGTGCAGGCCGGGCTCCGACTTGACGTGTTTCCCGTACGTGTGATCCAGAATGGCCTGGAAACAGTCCCAGTCCTCGACTGCGGGGACAGCGGCGTGGGGGGGGGGGCGAGGGAATGACACGGGGGGGAGGGAGAGATACGGGGGGGGCTCCGTTAAGGTGGCATCATCCCACTTCCCCCAGCCCCCCTGCACCACGTGGGGTCACCCGTGGGGGTGGGGAAGCCACTGGGGGGTGCCCCGGGCAGGGGGTACAGAACCCTTGGAGGGGCAGGGGGAGGCAGGGAAGGAAGTGGGGAGCTGTGGTTGGGGGTTCTGTGGTGGGGAGTAACGGGGGGCCCGTGGCAGGGGACCCGTGGCAGCAGGGGCCACGGCACGGGGACAGCGGGGGGGCCTGTGGCAGGGGGGTAGTTGTGTCCCATGGCAGGGGGAGTCGTGGCAGGCGGATAGCGGGGACCCGTGGCGGGGGGTAGCGCGGGCTCATGGCGGGGGGGCATGACGGGGGGTAGCAGGGGCCCGTGGTGGGGGGGCTGTGACAGGGAGATAGCGGGGGCCCATGGCAGGGGGGTAGTTGGGTCCCATGGCGGGGGGGGCCCATGGCAGGGGGAGCCTGTGGCGGGGCCCCGGGGGCCAAACCCTCACTCATGCCGTTCTTGAGGGGTGACAGGACCTCCGTGTTCTCCCGCGGGACATGCAGCGAGTTGGTGTCGATGTAATAAACCTTCCCCGGCTTCTTCTCCTTCTCCCCGTCCAGCTCCAGCACCGCCTCCTCGGGGGCCAGCAGCCCCACCGTGGTGGGGAAATCCGCCTGTAACGGGGGGTGGGGGATGAGCTCTGGGGCCTGTCCCCTCTGGGGGGCGCCGGCTCCCACCCGGCCCCAGGGCGGGGACTGGCTGGCTCAGGGGGGCGGGGAATGGGGCAGGGGCCTGTCCCCTCTAGGGGGCGCCGGCTCCCACCCGGCCCCAGGGTGGGGACTGGCTGGCTCAGGGGGGCGGGGAATGGGGCAGGGGCCTGTCCCCTCTAGGGGGCGCCGGCTCCCACCCGGCCCCAGAGCGGGGACTGGCTGGCTCAGGGGGGCAGGGAATGGGGCAGGGTCCTGTCCCCTCTAGGGGGCGTCGGCTCCCCCCCGGCCAAAAGGCAGGTTATGGCGGGGTTCCAGAGACTCCAACGGGGAGGCTCTGGACATACCTTGGGGCAGTCTTCTCCGGCGTAGCCGGCTCGGACTGAGAACGAGCCGATGTCAAAGACGAGCGCCCCCACCTCATCTGGGACAGAGAAAGAGAGAAACACTCAGCACCCACCACCGATGCGCCCACTTCTGGGGCAGGGCAGCCAGTTACCCAGGGACCCCTCGCCCGGCACTGAGATGCGCCCACCTCTGGGGTGGGGCGGCCGGTTACCCAGGGACCCCTTGCCCGGCGTTGAGATGTGCCCACCTCTGGGGTGGGGCGGCTGGTGACACAGGGACCCCTCGCCCGGCACTGAGATGCGCCCACCTCTGGGGTGGGGCGGCCGGTTACCCAGGGACCCCTCGCCCGGCGTTGAGATGTGCCCACCTCTGGGGTGGGGCGGCTGGAAAGAGAATCCCAGCTCAGGCTGACAAGACCTGGCGCTGGGGGGAGGGGACGTGGCCCGGACGCCTGGTTTCACGCTCCGAGAACCGGGGCAGAGCGCCCCCTGCTGACCCCCCCTCCCCGCAGCAGGGCGCCCCCTGGAGGCTGCACTTCTGCTGTGATGCCTGGGGGGACATTAAAGCGGGCCCCTTACCTCCTCCATAGACCCCCCCACTCATCCTGGCTCCGCTGCGCCCCCTGCCCCGAGCGGCTCCTGCGGGGGGAGGGTCCCGGGTGTAGGGGCGGCTGGGGGGGGAGGGGCGATTCAGCACCCAGGCGGCTGGACAGCGACCGAGGATGGGAGGGGGGATCTGGAGAGAGAGTGGGTGGGGTGAGGCGCTTTCATCTCCGCCAATCAGAGGCTGCACCCCCCTCCCCAGGCAGCCTCTGATTGGTCAATCGCCCAGACAATAAGTGACAATCTGGGGCTTCCTTAAAGGGGCAGGGAAGGACGGTGGGAGGGGGGAATTAGTGTCGGGGGAGGGAATTTTTTAGGGCGGGGCCGGTGCTCAGGCAACAATCTCCCCCTTCCCATGGGTTCACCCTTCTCCTCCCAGAGCCGGGTGAGAACCCAGGAGTCCTGGCTCCCAGCCGCCCCTGCTCTAACCCACCAGCCCCCACTCCGCTCTCAGAGCCGGGGAGAGAACCCAGGAGTCCTGGCTCCCAGCCCCCCCTGCTCTGACCCACCAGCCCCCACTCCCCTCCCAGAGCCAGGGAGAGAACCCAGGAGTCCTGGCTCCCAGCCCCCCTGCTCTAACCACCAGCCCCCACTCCCCTCCCAGAGCCAGGGAGAGAACCCAGGAGTCCTGGCTCCCAGCCCCCCCTGCTCTAACCACCAGCCCCCACTCCCTTCCCAGAGCCGGGGAGAGAACCCAGGAGTCCTGGCTCCCAGCCGCCCCTGCTCTAACCCACCAGCCCCCACTCCCCTCCCAGAGCCGGGGAGAGAACGCAGGAGTCCTGGCTCCCAGCCCCCCCTGCTCTAACCCACCAGCCCCCACTCCCCTCCCAGAGCCGGGGAGAGAACCCAGGAGTCCTGGCTCCCAGCCCACCCTGCTCTAACCCACCAGCCCCCACCATCTATTCATTAACTGTTATTCGGGCTACCACTCAAAATAACAATATCTAAACATCCCTCCCCGCACCCCCTCTATCTGCCCATCCCTTCCCCCACACCCTGACTATCTATCTCCAGAGCCCCTTATCCCCCCCGCTTCATACTTGTCTCCCTATTCAGTCCCACCCCCCAATTCTATGTCCTGGATTGTTTCAAACCAGAAAAACCCGAAATCCCCCTAGACTGGGGGCAGATACGGAGCTGGTATGTGTAGGAATTTAACAGCGGGAGCCAGGACTCCTGGGTTCTCTCCTTGGCTCTGGGAGGGGAGTGGGGGCTGGTGGTTAGAGATGGGGGGGCTGGGAGCCAGGACTCCTGGGTTCTCTCCCCATCTCTGGGAGGGGAGTGGGGGCTGGTGGGTTAAAGCAGGGCGGGGCTGGGAGCCAGGACTCCTGGGTTCTCTCCCCAGCTCTGGGGGGGGGGAGTGGGGGCTGGTGGTTAGAGCAGGGGGGCTGGGAGCCAGGACTCCTGGGTTCTCTCCCCGGCTCTGGGAGGGGAGTGGGGGCTGGTGGTTAGAGCAGGGGGGCTGGGAGCCAGGACTCCTGGGTTCTCTCCCCGGCTCTGGGAGGGGAGTGGGGGCTGGTGGTTAGAGCAGGGGGGCTGGGAGCCAGGACTCCTGGGTTCTCTCCCCGGCTCTGGGAGGGGAGTGGGGGCTGGTGGTTAGAGCAGGGGGGGCTGGGAGCCAGGACTCCTGGGTTCTCTCCCCGGCTCTGGGAGGGGAGTGGGGGCTGGTGGTTAGAGCAGGGGGACTGGGAGCCAGGACTCCTGGGTTCTCTCCCCGGCTCTGGGAGGGGAGTGGGGGCTGGTGGTTAGAGCAGGGGGGGCTGGGAGCCAGGACTCCTGGGTTCTCTCCCGGCTCTGGGAGGGGAGCGGGGGCTGGTGGTTAGAGCAGGGGGGCTGGGAGCCAGGACTCCTGGGTTCTCTCCCCGGCTCTGGGAGGGGAGTGGGGGCTGGTGGTTAGAGCAGGGGGGCTGGGAGCCAGGACTCCTGGGGTCTCTCTGGATCTGTCCCTGTGGCTTGCACTGTCAGTGTCAGTCCCTGTGGGGGGGGGGGTGTATGTGCGGGAAATTGACCGGGAACATGCCCCCCCCACATTTGGTAGCAGCAGCAGCTGATGATGGATGGGCAGGGGAGGGGTCCCCCCATTCCCTCCTCCGCCCACCCCCCGCCCTGCCACCGCCTGGGGATTAACCCTGGAGCGGGGCTTCTCCCCCGGCCAGCTGGAATTGCTGCAACCCCCCCCCCCCCGAGGTCCCCCAGTGGGGGGGGAACCTAGCCAGGTAACCCTTCCCCTCTCTTCTGGGGAGACAGATGTAAGATGTTCTGATGGGGGCGGGTGGGTGGAGGGCTGGGAGCCCAGGACTCCTGGGTTCTCTCCCCGGCTCTGGGAGGGGAGTGGGGGCTGGTGGTTAGAGCAGGGGGGGCTGGGAGCCAGGACTCCTGGGTTTTCTCCCCGGCTCTGGGAGGGGAGTGGGGGCTGGTGGGTCAGAGCAGGGGGGGCTGGGAGCCAGGACTCCTGGGTTCTCTCCCCGGCTCTGGGAGGGGAGTGGGGGCTGGTGGGTTAGAGCAGGGGGGGCTGGGAGCCCGGACTCCTGGGTTCTCTCCCCGGCTCTGGGAGGGGAGTGGGGGCTGGTGGTTAGAGCAGGGGGGTTGGGAGCCAGGACTCCTGGGTTCTCTCCCCGGCTCTGGGAGGGGAGTGGGGGCTGGTGGGTTAGAGCAGGGGGGGCTGGGAGCCAGGACTCCTGGGTTCTCTCCCTGGCTCTGGGAGGGGAGTGGGGGCTGGTGGTTAGAGCAGGAGGGGCTGGGAGCCAGGACTCCTGGGTTCTCTCCCCGGCTCTGGGAGGGGAGTGGGGTCTAGTGGTTAGAGCAGGGGGGGCTGGGAGCCAGGACTCCTGGGATCTCTCCCCGGCTCTGGGAGGGGAGTGGGGGCTGGTGGGTTAGAGCAGGGGGTCCTGGGAGCCAGGACTCCTGGGTTCTCTCCCCGGCTCTGGGAGAGGAGCGGGGGGCTGGTGGGTTAGAGCAGGGGGGGCTGGGAGCCAGGACTCCTGGGTTCTCTCCCGGGCTCTGGGTGGGGAGTGGGGGCTGGTGGGTCAGAGCAGGGGGGGCTGGGAGCCAGGACTCCTGGGTTCTCTCCCGGGCTCTGGGTGGGGAGTGGGGGCTGGTGGGTTAGAGCAGGGGGGCTGGGAGCCAGGACTCCTGGGTTCTCTCCCCGGCTCTGGGAGGGGAGGGGGGCTGGTGGGTCAGAGCAGGGGGGCTGGGAGCCCGGACTCCTGGGATCTCTCCCCGGCTCTGGGCAGGGAGTGGAAAAGGGGCCTCTGTGTGTGGCTGGGATGTGCACATTTCAGGTACTTGGTACAGCCCAGCTCCCCCTGCCGGTTTAACCGGAGCCCACCTCTCCCCCTTCGCAAGTGGTACAACCCACTTTAGTATGTGTAAGGGTTGGTATTTCCCATCCCTACCCCTCCGCTTTTGGGAGTTGGTATTACCCTGCCCACCCCGGAAGTGAATTGATATCTCCCATGTCTACTTCTTCCCCCTCGCACGTCTGCAAGATGGTCTCTCCCTTCATCCCAGGAAAAGAGACGTCTCCATGCATTAGTCCCCACCCGTGTGTGAGGTAATCCTGCCCTGCCCCCCCGAAAGCGAGTTGGTATCTCCCGTCCCTCGTTCCCCCCCGCCCACACCGCCCTATCTGGGAAATCTCACCCTGTTCCCCCAGAGAGTTGGTATCTGCCATTCTCTACATTCCCCAATTTGGGCATTGGTATCACCCTGCACCCCTAGGAATTCAGTTGGTTTCTCCTATTCCCAGGCACCCCCCTCATGGTAAATGGTCTCCCCCTCCTCCCGGGAAACGAGATGGTTGCTACCATCGCTCGCCCCGCCCCTTAATTACATAGAGGTCAGCACCCCTTCCCAGGAAGTGAGTTGGTATGTCCCATTGCAAGCCTCCCTCACCGTAAGAAGTGAGTTGGTATCTCCCACAAGAAGCTCTCTCCCTCTGGTCACTGAGCTATGGTAGATGATCTCCCCCTCCCTATCAGGAAGTCAGTTGGTATCTCCCATGGCAAGCTCCACCCCATATGGTAGATGGTGTAACCCTCTCCCCCGCCCGTGCGTTGGTATCTCCCATCGGAACCCTGGGTCGCAGGTCTGGGTCGGCCTTCGAGGAAGTGACTTGGTCTCGCCCAGCGCAAGGCCCAGATGGTATCACCCTAGCCCCCCAGGAAGTGAGGTGGTCCCGCCCACACAGTGAGTTCCCCCCGCGTAAGCCGCGCACTTGGTCTATGCCGAGCTCTGGGCGCGGTCGCCGGCAGCCGCATCACCGGGGCGGGCAGGCGGCGAACGGGCCGAGGGGGGGCGGATCCCTCCGCCGCTGAGTCCCGGCCGCGCGCAACCGGCCCAGGCCAGAGCGGATCCTTCCGCCCAGGGGAGCGGCCCGGAAACGAGTCCCCCGCCCCCGGAACGAGGCTGCGCCAGGTAAGGGGGGGAGGGGCAGAGCGCAACCCCCCCCGGCCGGTGCCCCGCACTCCCGACCTGCAGCCCCCGCTGGGAGGTGGGGGGGAGCCCGGACGCCTGGGTTCCCTCCCCTGGGGGGTCCCGGGCTCGTGCTGATCCCTCCCCCCCCCCCCGCAGGTCCCGGCGCGGCCATGAGCGAACTGGAGCAGCTGCGGCAGGAGGCGGAGCAGCTTCGCACCCAGATCCGGGTGAGTGGGCGGAACCCAGGCGTCCGGGCACCCCCCCTTTCCCCCCCCCCGCAGCGCGGAACCCAGGCGTCCGGGCACCCCCCCCTCCCCTCCCCCCGCAGCGCGGAACCCAGGCGTCCGGGCACCCCCCCTCCCCTCCCCCCGCAGCGCGGAACCCAGGCGTCCGGGCACCCCCCCTTCCTCCTCCCCTCCCCCCGCAGCGCGGAACCCAGGCGTCCGGGCACCCCCCCTTCCCCCTCCCCTCCCCCCGCAGCGCGGAACCCAGGCGTCCGGGCACCCCCCCTTCCCCCCCCTCCCCCCGCAGCGCGGAACCCAGGCGTCCGGGCACCCCCCCTTCCCCCTCCCCTCCCCCCGCAGCGCGGAACCCAGGCGTCCGGGCATCTCCGCCCTCCTCCTCCCCCCCCCCCCCCCCGCAGCGTGGGGAGCCCGGACTCCTGGGTTCTCTCCCGGCTCTGGGAGGGGGTTTGGGCTGTTCAGATTTTCCCCCTGTCTCCCCTCCAGGACGCTCGGAAGTCATGCGGCGACTCCACCCTGAGCCAGGTGAGCTATGCTGGATCTTGGCCCTGCCCCCTTGCTGGGGTCCCCCCCTCTCCCGCCCCTCCATCCCTCACCGCTCTGCCTCTCCCCCAGATCACCGCTGGGATGGACCCCGTGGGGCGGATCCAGATGCGGACGCGACGCACCCTGCGAGGCCACCTGGCGAAAATCTACGCCATGCACTGGGGCACTGACTCCAGGTGAGAGCTCGCCCGGCGCTGAGCCGCAGCCACCTCTGGGGCGGGGCGGCCGGTTCCCCGGGGACCCCTCGCCCGGCGCTGAGACGCAGCCACCTCTGGGGCGGGGCGGCCGGTTCCCCAGGGACCCCTCGCCCGGCGCTGAGCCGCAGCCACCTCTGGGGCGGGGCGGCCGGTTCCCCGGGGACCCCTCGCCCGGCGCTGAGACGCAGCCACCTCTGGGGCGGGGCGGCCGGTTACCCGGGGACCCCTCGCCTGGCGCTGAGACGCAGCCACCTCTGGGGCGGGGCGGCCGGTTACCCGGGGACCCCTCGCCTGGCGCTGAGACGCAGCCACCTCTGGGGCGGGGCGGCCGGTTACCCGGGGACCCCTCGCCCGGCGCTGAGACGCAGCCACCTCTGGGGCGGGGCGGCCGGTTACCCGGGGACCCCTCGCCCGGCGCTGAGACGCGCCCATCTCTGGGTCGGGGCGGCCGGTTACCCAGCGACCCCTCGCCCGGCGCTGAGACGCAGCCACCTCTGGGGCGGGGCGGACGGTTACCCAGGGACCCCTCGCCCGGCGCGGAGATGCAGCCACCTCTGGGGCGGGGCGGCCGGTTACCCAGGGACCCCTCGCCCGGCGCTGAGATGCAGCCACCTCTGGGGCGGGGCGGCCGGTTACCCAGGGACCCCTCGCCCGGCGTGGAGATACACCCATCTCTGGGGCAGGTTTCAGGCCCAGAACTAATGGAGGATCTTTTATCCCATTGGCCGTGGAGCTGCTTTGGCTTTGATTGGCCAGGACTCCGGGGTTCCTGTCCCATTCCTGGGGCAGGTTCTCAGGCCAAGCTTCTAAATTACAAGCATCTGGCTTTATATCTGCTCAGTGGGGCCAGCCCTGCCTCTGGGGGGGGTGGAAGAAGAGCACCCTCGCTGAGCCCCCGCCCCACAGCACAGTGCCCCCTAGCACCAGCCTGGAGCAGTGGGGACAGGCTGCCTACGGGGGGCAGCCCCTTGGCCCAGCTGCGCTCACATGGGCTCTCTCCCCCCAGGCTGCTGGTCAGCGCCTCGCAGGACGGTAAACTCATCATCTGGGACAGTTACACCACGAATAAGGTGAGGGGGGTGGGCAGGAGACCGGGGCAGAGGGGCCTGGGGTGGAGGGGAGGTGAGGCTGCGGGGGGGAGGCAGCAGACCGGGGCAGAGGGGCCTGG
This sequence comes from Malaclemys terrapin pileata, assembly GCF_027887155.1. Classification (NCBI taxonomy): domain Eukaryota; kingdom Metazoa; phylum Chordata; order Testudines; family Emydidae; genus Malaclemys; species Malaclemys terrapin. The sequence goes on along the minus strand of NC_071519.1, from coordinate 2,106,290 downwards.
GGTGGAGGGGAGGGGAGGCGGCAGACCGGGACAGAGGGGCCTGGGGTGGAGGGGAGGCGAGGCGGGGGGGAGGCGGCAGACCGGGGCAGAGGGGCCTGGGGTGGAGGGGAGGCGAGGCGGGGGGGGGCGGCAGACCGGGGCAGAGGGGCCTGGGGTGGAGGGGAGGCGAGGCGGGGGGGGGGCGGCAGACCGGGGCAGAGGGGCCTGGGGTGGAGGGGAGGCGAGGCGGGGGGGGGGGCGGCAGACCGGGGCAGAGGGGCCTGGGGTGGAGGGGAGGCGAGGCGGGGGGGGCGGCAGACCGGGGCAGAGGGGCCTGGGGTGGAGGGGAGGCGGGGAGAGGCGGCAGACCGGGGCAGAGGGGCCCGGGATGGAGGGGGGGAGGGGGAGGCGGCAGACCGGGGCAGAGGGGCCCGGGATGGAGGGGAGGCGAGGCGGGGGGGGGCGGCAGACCGGGGCAGAGGGGCCTGGGGTGGAGGGGAGGCGAGGCGGGGGGGGGTGGCGGCAGACGGAGGGGAGGCGGGGGGGAGGCGGCAGACCGGGGCAGAGGGGCCCGGGGGGAGGGGAGGCGGGGGGGCAGACCGGGGCAGAGGGGCCCGGGGGGAGGCAGACCGGGGCAGAGGGGCCTGGGGTGGAGGGGAGGCGGGGGGAGGCGGCAGACCGGGGCAGAGGGGCCCGGGGTGGAGGGGAGGCGGGGGGAGGCGGCAGACCGGGGCAGAGGGGCCCGGGATGGAGGGGGGGAGGGGGAGGCGGCAGACCGGGGCAGAGGGGCCCGGGATGGAGGGGGGGAGGGGGAGGCGGCAGACCGGGGCAGAGGGGCCCGGGATGGAGGGGGGGAGGGAGAGGGGGAGGCGGCAGACCGGGGCAGAGGGGCCCGGGATGGAGGGGGAGGGGGAGGCGGCAGACCGGGGCAGAGGGGCCTGGGGTGGAGGGGAGGCGAGGCGGGGGGGGGGTGGCAGACCGGGGGGAGGGGAGGGGAGGCGGGGGGAGGCGGCAGACCGGGGCAGAGGGGCCCGGGGGGAGGGGAGGGGAGGCGGGGGGAGGCGGCAGACCGGGGCAGAGGGGCCCGGGGGGAGGGGAGGGGAGGGGAGGCGGCAGACCGGGGCAGAGGGGCCCGGGGGGAGGGGAGGGGAGGCGGGGGGAGGCGGCAGACCGGGGCAGAGGGGCCCGGGGGGAGGGGAGGGGAGGCGGGGGGGGGGCCGGCAGACCGGGGCAGAGGGGCCTGGGGGGAGGCGGCGGCAGGCGGGAGACCAGGTGTAGCCGCTTGTTCACTCACTGCTGTGGCGCCTCCTGCTGGTCATCCAGGAATTAGCTCGATCCCAGCACTCGGAGCGCCTCCTGCTGGCTGGTGTCTCTCCTGCCTCAGGCCCCCCATGTCCCTCCCAGACCCCAGTGCCCCCTACCTTGGGGTTCTGCCCCCAGCAGTCCCCTCACCCTCTGGGTCTCCCCTCCCAGGGGAACCCCCTTCGCCTCAGCGGCTGCAGCCAGTTGCCATCCAGACCCCGCTCTCAACTTATCACTGGCAAGGGGGGCAGACCAGCTCCTCCCTGGGTCCTTATAGCAGGGCTGGGCATGGCCTGATTGCTTCCCCCAATCAGCCCGGCCTTCCTCCACCGGAGCGCGGTAACTGCCCACTACACCGGGGCAGATGGGCCCGGGGGGAGGCAGGAGACCGGGGCAGATGGGCCCGGGGGGAGGCTGGATACCGGGGCAGATGGGCCCCGGGGGGGGCGGCAGGAGGCTGGATACTGGGGCAGATGGGCCCCGGGGGGGGGCAGCAGGAGGCTGGATACCGAGGCAGATGGCCCCGGGGGAGGCGGCAGGAGGCTGGATACCGGGGCAGATGGGCCCGGGGGGGGCGGCAGGAGGCTGGATACCGGGGCAGATGGGCCCCGGGGGGGCGGCAGGAGGCTGGATACCGGGGCAGATGGGCCCCGGGGGGGCGGCAGGAGGCTGGGCAGATGGGCCCGGGGGGAGGCTGGATACCAGGGCAGATGGGCCCGGGGGGAGGCTGGATACCGGGGCAGATGGGCCCCGGGGGGGCGGCAGGAGGCTGGATACTGAGGCAGATGGGCCCAGGGGCTGGCAGGAGGTGGGATACTGGGGCAGAGGGGCCCAGGGGGAGGCAGGAGGCTGGATACCAGGGTAGAGAGGCCCAGGGGGAGACTGGATACCAGGGCAGATGGGCCTGGGGGGAGGCGGCAGATGGGATACGGGGGCAGATGGACCCACCTTTCCCTCCCCCAGGTCCACGCCATCCCGCTGCGCTCCTCCTGGGTGATGACCTGCGCCTACGCCCCATCGGGGAACTACGTGGCCTGCGGAGGCCTGGACAACATCTGCTCCATCTACAGCCTGAAAACCCGGGAGGGGAACGTGCGCGTGAGCCGGGAGCTGCCGGGCCACACGGGTGAGCGCTTGCCTCGGGACAGGGGGCTGGTGGGTACAGTGGGGAGGGGGGAAGCCTGGACACCTGGGTTCTCTCCCCGGACCCCAGCTAATCAGCATCGTGCCCCCCCCCCCCCCCCCACCAGGTTACCTGTCCTGCTGCCGCTTCCTCGATGACAATCAGATCATCACCAGCTCCGGGGACACCACCTGGTGAGCCCCCTCCCCCCCCACCTCGGGGCCCTGCGCTCTGGGATCTGCTTCCCAGAAACACATGGGGGGCAGGGAAGGGTGGAGCCGGTATGGGAGGCCAGCAGGGTTGTGGGCTGGTGGGTGGGGCTAGCAGGGAGGGCCCTTGGGGTGGGGGCAGGGCTAGTGTGTAGGGCCAGCGGGATGGAGGTGGGTGGAGCCAGGAGCAGGGGCTATAGGGCAGAGCCAGTGGGCGGGAAAGGGGCAGAGGTTGGAGGGGACCAGGGGGCACAGGGCATGGGTGGGACGGGGGGGGGGTGGAGCCAGTGGGCGGGGCTGGGGGTGGAGCCATCAGGTGGGGTGGCTGGGGGTGGAGCCAGAGGGCGGGTGTGGGCCTGGAGGGTGGAGTTGGCAGACAGGGGAGGAGCCAGATGTCTGGGGGCGGAGCCAGTGGGTGTCCCAGCCTCTCCGCCCCCCCAGCGCACTGTGGGACATTGAGACGGGGCAGCAGACGACGACGTTTGGGGGCCACAGCGGGGACGTGATGAGCCTCTCGCTGGCCCCTGACGCCCGGAGCTTCGTGTCTGGCGCCTGCGACGCCTCCATCAAGCTGTGGGATGTGCGGGACAGTATGTGCCGGCAGACGTTTACTGGGCACGAGTCGGACATCAACGCCGTGTGTGTGAGTGCCCCGGGCCCCCTGAAACCCCCGATCCCCCTCTCCCCCAGACGGAGGTTCACCAGGCACCAGTCGGACATCAACGCCGTGTGTGTGTGTCACGGGATGCCCCTGGGACCTCCCAAATCCCCCCATAAACACAGACGTTCGCTGGGCACGAGTCAGACATCAACACTGTGTATGTGTGTGCCCGGACCCCTGATTTCCCCTCCCCCCCGCGAAACCAACCGAGACCCCCAATCCCCCTCACAAAACCCACCCACAAACCTTAACCAGGCATGAGTTGGACATCAATTCCCCCCCCCCCCCCCCCCGGACCCCCAATATCCCCTTGACCTTCCCTGGGAACAAGTGTGTGTGTGACCATGACTCCTGCCCCCCGCACCCTCCCTGTATGCCCCGAGCTTAACATAACCCACCCTCAGTGCCCCTCATGGGGCACAGCCCCCCTCCCCACAGCAGCCTGACCCACAACTTACACAAATCCTACCAATCTCTGGGAGGGGCTGGATACCAGGACTCCTGGGTTCTCCCACTGGCTCTGAGAGGGGAGCGGGGGCTGGTGGGTTAGAGCGGGGGGGGAGGCCGAGAGCCCGGACGCCTGGGTTCCCTGACACCCTCCTCCCTGCCCAGTTCTTCCCCAACGGGAACGCCTTCACCACGGGCTCGGACGACGCCACGTGCCGGCTATTCGACCTGCGCGCCGACCAGGAGCTCATGATGTATTCGCATGACAACATCATCTGCGGCATCACATCGGTGGCGTTCTCCAAGAGCGGGCGCCTCCTGCTGGCCGGCTACGACGACTTCAACTGCAACATCTGGGATGCCATGAAGGGCGACCGCGCAGGTCAGCCCGGACGCCTGGGTTCTCTTCCCAGCTCTGGGAGGGGAGTGGGGGCTTGTGGGGTGGAGCAGGGGGGGCTGGGAGCCAGGACGCCTGGGTACTTTCCCCGTCTCGGGGAGGGGAGTGGGGGCTGGTGGGTTAGAGCAGGGGGGGCTGGGAGCCAGGACTCCTGGGTTCTCTTCCCATCTCTGGGAGGGGAGTGGGGGCTGGTGGGTCAGAGCAGGGGGGCTGGGAGCCAGGATTCCTGGGTTCTCTCCCTGGCTCTGGGAGGGGAGTGGGGGCTGGTGGTTAGAGCGGGGGGTGGAGCTAGGACGCCTGGGTTCTCTCAGGCTGAGCTCACCTGTCTCCTCCTGCAGGGGTCCTGGCCGGCCACGACAACCGCGTGAGCTGCCTGGGGGTGACGGACGACGGGATGGCAGTAGCCACCGGCTCCTGGGACAGCTTCCTGAAAATCTGGAACTAGCCCCCCTTCTGCCCCACACCCTGGGGGTGTGGCTGCCACTGGCCCCACCCTCAGCAGGGAGAGGGCGTGGCTTTAGCCCTTCTTTGGTGGCCCCCCCTTTAATTTTTTTGAATTATTTTTGTTTTTCTTCTCCTGACTGAAAAGAAGGAAAAATAGCCTGCTGTGGGGGCGGGGCCTGTGCCTAGCAGTGACCTTTGACCGGGGGTGGGGCATGAGGTGATTGACAGCTGGGGCAGGGTCTTCTCTACTCTAGTACAGGGGAGGGAGGCTTACACCCCAATTTTCCTGTCCCCAGTACCCCCTCCCCAAGGTTCTCTTGGGGAGGAGTGGCTAATTGGTCCCACCCACTATGTGTGGCTCCTCCTCCAGGAGGGGGGGTGCACCCCAGGCTCCCGTTGCCCCTCCCATGTGCCTGAGTGGGGCTGGAGGGAGATCAGGTTAGTTGGGGGGGCCCCTGAGGGGAGGTGGGATACCGGGGTAGATGGGCCCCTCACTCTGAGGCAAAGGAGGGGCAACGCCAAACATGGGGGCGCTCCTGTCCTGACCCCTTCCTCCACACCCCCCCCCACCAGGGGCTTCTCTCCCACCCCTTGCCGGGGGTCATCGTGTTTGCTGGGGGGGGCTGTTTCTTCGCTGGGGTGTTTGTAACCGGCTCCTGGCACCACATCAAACCATAAATGACCAAAACCAACACCCTGCCTCCCTGTTGTTACTGGGGGGGGGGGTTAGAGCAGGGGGGGCTGGGAGTGGCCCCACCACCTACTGCTGGGGAAAGTGCCCCCTCCCTGAAAGGGGTGGGTGATGTAACTCCCAACACCCCTCCCTTTTTGTAAGTGTGTAAGGGAAGCCCCCCTCCATGGGAGGTCCTGGGGGATTATTTCATGGGGTGGGGGTCTAGGCGGTACAGCAGCCTGGACACACTCCATGTCCAGTCAGCTGCAGTAACTGGCCTCTGCCCCTGGGGGGCACGCTGAGCCGCAGCACCAGCTCGAGGAGCCGCTTCTGGACCTGGGGTGCCCCCATTGGGGGGGATGGGACAAGGGCAGCCCCCCCCCCCCCGAAGATCCACAAGCATCTGGATTTGGGGGGGGGGCTCACCTCCCCCCCAGCCCAGCCTCTTGGGAAAGAACCCCGGAGTCCGGGTCGCCAGCGCCTGGTGTCCTTGGCCAGCTGGTGGGGGGCAGGGAATGAACCCAGGCGTCCTGACTCCACCCTCCCCCTCACCTCCCCAGGTAAGTCCAGCCACTCCCCTGTGGCCAAAGCACGTTCAAGGATCGGCCAGTGGGGGGGCGGTTGTGTGTGTGGCTGCTCTGTGCCCCCCAAGGGTCCCCCCACCCACCAGCGGAAACTCCAGTCCTAGGAGTCAGCCAGGGGCTGGGGAAAGCCCCTCCTACTACTACTTCGCAAAGGAGGCAGATGTTGTGGTAATCCCCTTTAGCACCTGGGGAAACTGAGGCAGGCCCCCCTTTCCCAATGTGAGGGGAAGCCCAGTACGGTTGGTGCAGTGTAGAGATTCCACAGGAAGAACAGGAGTACTTGATGCTGGCAGCCCCATGCTTAGGGTGGTGGGTCCCCCTCACTCCACCCACTGGGCACCTGCCTTTTTTGTGGGGGGGTTAAACACCCCTCCCCCCCCACCCGGAACCGGCGGAGAGATGGCAGGACAAAGAGACCGGCTCTCGCTCGGATGGGGGCAGGAAATATCTACAAACTTTAATTCCACGCGGGCGAGACGCGCACACACAAAAAATGGGGTGGGGGGTCCTTGCCCTGGCTCAACCCCGCTGGGCGGCATGAGAAAGCGCCCGAGTCCAGCGCGGGACACACGTTGGCATGGGCTGGGGCCGCACCGCTTCCAGTTCGTTATTGCTAGATAGAAACCCCACGTCCGGCCTGGCCCGGCGGCTAGCCGGCCACCGGGCTAATACTGCCCCGGCCGCGAGGTCTGTTTCCCTTTTCTTCGGAGGGGCGTGGGAGGGGGGAAAACAACCAATACGAAGATAAGGCAAATTTTGCAGGAAACGCCCCCGCGGTGGATAATAAACGTCTGTCCAGTGGCTAGGCTCCACCGTGGGCCAGAGGAGACTTTGGTTCGGCCCGGCCCCCTGTAGAGTCCGAGCACTCCGGGGGGGGGGCTGGGTGTAAACGCCCTCCCCGCCCCAGTCGATAGCGGGGGGGCGGGGGAGAGAAGCGAACCGGGGAGACAGCCCTTAGCTAGAACGGTCCGAGAGCGACGAATCACCGAATACATTCTTGTGGCAAATTCAAACACGAACGGTGGCTCCTGGTCGCCCCCCACCTGAGCCCAGTCCAGGGGGGCAGCCCGGGATTGAGGTGAGCCGGCTGCTGCAGATCCCGGGGCGCCGGATTGTCCCCCGCTGCGCCGAGAATCCCAAGGGGGCGGGGGGGCTCCCAGCCAGATGCAGGAAGCCGTCAGCTCATTGGTTCGCTGGCCCGAGACGCCGGACCCTTGCCCGCGGGTGGGGTTTCCGTGACACAGCAAACAGGTGGGGAGTAAATCCTTCGGCGGCCTATTGCACGCTGGCCGCGCGGAGGCCACTACAGGCCAATACTGACTGATGGGGGAGGGGGGTGAAAAACCAGATCAGGTCACATCCAAATCCTGTGTCCTTTGATCCATTGACTGGGTGAAGGGAGGAAAGACTCCCCCCCTCTCCCCGCTAACACAGTAACCATGGAACCTCACAGTATTTGTTGTAGGGCCTACCAAAACCAAAGAGGTCCTTGACCCCAAAAAACAACCCCAACCTTTGACATACATCTTAAAAACAAAACAAGTGTCTTTGCCATTTGGTCGACTGAAAAATTCATAAACCACGAACGTTTAAAAAACAAACGGAAACCCAACGGGTGGGGGGCGGGTTAACCCCCAAAGCTGCACTGGTTTGAAAAAAAAAAATACAACACTTGGGTGGGGGAAGGAAGAACACACGCAAGAAACTGTAGTTCGGCCATTCGGCATGCCGCCTTCCACACGGCATTCACAGCGCGGTTCCTGGCTTGCCACAACCGGGGAAAAGCTGCGTGTCATCTCGCGCGAAGGCCGGGAGAACTTTCTCCCCTCCTGCCCACTGATTTCCAATGGGATAACTTGCCGGGGGGGGGGGAGAATAAAATAAAAACGTCTCCTCCTCGGGAAGATTTCGACTCGGAAAGGTACCCTGTGTAGTGGCTACCGTCCCGTGAGACACAACGCCCCAGAGACGGTCTGTAAACAAAGAAACAACAGATCCATACGCGCAATTAAAAAAAAAATATTCAAGCCCAAATTAAAAAAAAAACGAAAATGAACAAACGAACGACTTCTCCCTCCCCTCCAAAATCTGTACAGCTGTATCAGAGAGTGAAATCTCTCACCTCTGCGGGTGGGGATCGGTCACAGACAATTCAACTGGGTCTCAGTTTGTCAAAAATCTCTCTCTCGAGAGAGAGAGAGCGTGACTGGAGCTTTATTGACGTGGATCCAGGGTGCCGGGAGGGGCCAGCGGATTTCGTCTTTCCAATTCTTGTCCAAAGATACATTCATAAATGGGTGCGGGGTGGGGTCAAGCCCCCCCCACCTGCCGCACGCACAAAAATGCTCCTCCGTCCAAAAACAAAAACCAACTGCCCCCCACAAGGGCCATTGGGATGGGGGCACACGTCTAACGAGGCGGGGGAAAGGCAAAATGAATGAGATGCCCAGAGAGCTTAAAATAAAAAAGGGGCCTCTCAACCCCCCCTTCCCCCTCCAAAAAACATGTGCAGAAGAAATCATCTTCCTTTCAGCTGGGCAGCGTCACAATTCACAGGAGGCTGGCTTCACAGGGCGGAGCTTGTGGGGGAAAATCCAGCCAGGCAGGCGGAGCTTGTAGAAGAAATCTAGCCAGGCAGGCGGAGCTTGTTGCAGGGAGTTTGCAAGGCCTGGAAGCTTGCAGGAAGCCACCCGAGACATCTGATCGGCCAGTAACAGGGGAGCTCCGAGGCGTCTGATCGGCCAGTAACAGGGGAGCTCGGCTAGGGGACAGGAACTGGCAGGAAGCCAGGAGAGCTTTGCAGGTTAAAAGCTCTCCCTAAGCCAGGTGAGTAGCCGGAGCTCACAGGAACCGGCGGGAAGAGCGCCCGGCTCCGGCGACTGGAGTCAACCGCCATGGTTAGCGTTACTCCTCCCAGGCCAGCTCCATTGCAGCCGGGCACCACCAGGGAAGGGGAAGTCGGTTGTTTCACGGTTGTGCAACTTTCAAAAACAACAACAAAAAAAAACCCAACACGCAACGTGTCTCTTCCAAAAAAGAGAAAAACAGACATGGCCTCTTGGCGAGAGCAAATCTCCCGTGCGGAGCTCTGTATCTAGCGATATTTACATCCGGCTCCACCGCGTGAGGCAGAACCAGGCCAGCTCGCGGAAAGCGGGCTGGGCGATAAGTGCATTTCTTCAAGTTTTGCTATTTTTGTGTTTTTTTGTTTTTTTATGAAATCTTCTCTTTTCCCCTTCGCGAATTTTCACGTCTCTCCTCGTCCCCGTGTGAAAATAACAGTGTTTCCTAGAGCGATTTTTTTTGTTTTTTTTTAAAGTTTCTTTATAAAAATTTCCTCCAGAATCACCAAAAAAAAAACTTTTTTTTTTCTTTTTTTTTTTAATCAGTTCTTTGTAAAAAGTCTTGATAAAGTGCATCAGCGGGTTGCATTTTAAGGTGCTTCGTGTGTTGGAGAAAGAAGTGCTCACACATACTCCTCTTCCGAAGGCGGGTCGCCGGCGCCCCCTGATCCGAGCGCGCGCGTCACCCTGCCCCCCCGCCAGCCCCGGTGCCCCCTGCTCGCTGGGGGGGCGGAGGAAAGGGGAGGGCCCAGCACGGCCGCCTCATCCTTTCGCAGTGCACATTCAGGTAAGACTGAATCGGTTAAGAAGGCAGCAGAGTTCCTATTGCTACGAGACTTCAGTAGTCGTCAATGCTTTCCACCTCGCCAGCTGGACCATGCAGCGAATAGCCTGGGGGCAGAGCGGGACACGAGGGGTTAATCGGCTACACGGACCCCTCCTGGTCTAACCCACCAGCCCCCATGCCCCTCCCAGAACTGGGGAGAGAACCCAGGAGTCCTGGCTCCCAGCCCCCCTGCTCTAACCCACCAGCCCCCACTCCCCTCCCAGAGTCAGGAGAGAACCCAGGAGTCCTGGCTCCCAGCTCCCCTGCTCTAACCCACCAGCCCCCACTCCCCTCCCAGAGCCGGGGAGAGAACCCAGGCGTCCGGGTTCCCAGCCCCCCACCAACCCCCACTCCCCTCCCAGAGCTGGGGAGAGAACCCAGGAGTCCTGGCTCCCAGCCCCTGTTCCCTTCCCAGCGCCGGGGAGAGAACCCAGGCGTCCGGGCCCCACCCTACCCAGGATGCTGGGGTCAGCGTGCAGCATGATCGGTCTCCTCTTGATCTTCACTGGCTGGCTGCCCTCGAAGGGCGGCTGTTTGGTGCCGTGGTTGGCCGGGAACGGGGAGGGCAGGTTGCCGGAGCTGAGCCACGAGGCTTCCTGGTGGGAAGGGGGGAGGGATTAGTGTGGAGCCCTGCCCCTTGGCAAGCCCCGCCCCCCAGGCGGTGAGAGGAGAGCACCCCCTACCTGCTGCTGCTGGCGCTGCTGGCTGGCTTTCTGCTTGGCGCGCCGCTCCAGGAACTGCTTGGCAAACTCTTTGGCTTCCACCGTGTCGCCCAGGTAGGAGCGGATGAAGTCGTGAACGTCGTAGGGGGACTCCATCTCCTTCAAGAACGCCACCACCGTGGGGACTGCAGGGCAGTGAGGGGGGTCAAGGAGGGCCAGCCCCCTTCGCCCCCCGACCCCCCAAGAACCCACCCACCAACAAGGCCTGACAGCTGCGGAAAACAGGCCCGAAGGGAGGAAACAAGAGCCGGGGACTGAGCCCAGGACTCCAGTGGCTCCCAGCCCCTCCCCCAGGGGCGTACGGAAGCCAGGCGTCCGGGCGCAGGCATACCATCAAGGGTGCTGGAGCTGTTCAGGACGTGCAGCATCTGCTCACACCACTGCGTGAAGCCGTCCTGGGGTTTGTGGATCCCCTGCAGCAGTTTGAGCAGCTTCTCCTCCTCGTCCGTCTTCTTCCGGCTCTGCCGGCTTGGCCCCCCGTAGCTGTCCCTGTGCCGGGGTGGGGAGAGTCAGAGAGAGCCACGGGCCCTGCCGGTGCCCCTCGCTCCCGCCCCGCAGCCCCCCCAGCCCTGCCGGTGCCCCTCGCTCCCGCCCCGCAGCCCCCCCAGCCCTGCCGGTGCCCCTCACTCCCAACCCGCAGCCCTTCCCAGCCCGGCCCGTGCCCCTCACTCCCGCCCCGCAGCCCCCCCAGCCCAGCCCTGTCCCCCCTAGCCCTGCCAGTGCCCCTCACTCCCGACCCGCAGCCCCCCCAGCCCAGCCCTGCCGGTGCCCCTCACTCCCGACCCGCAGACCCCCCAGCCCTGCCGGTGCCCCTCACTCCTGACCCACAGCCCCCCCAGCCCAGCCCTGCCGGTGCCCCTCACTCCCGACCCACAGCCCCGCCGGTGCCCCTCACTCCCGCCCCGCAGCCCCCCCAGCCCAGCCCTGCCCCCCCCGCAGCTCTGCCGGTGCCCCTCACTCCCGCCCCGCAGCCCCTGCCCCCCCCGTGGGCTCACCCGAGGGAGGGGCTGCTGCGGCTGCTCTTCAGGCCCAGGCTCCTCAGGTTCTTGACGCCCTCGTCCCACTTCTCATGGCTGCTCCAGAGCGCGCTGGAGTCGGCGCCCCACTGCGAGGGGCTGCTCAAGCCGAGGCCCCCGTGCTGGGAAGGGAAAGCGCTGAGGTACGGCCACCTCTGGGGCGGGGCGGCTCGTTCCACAGGGGACGGCTCAGGGACACTACTCCTGGGTGGGGCGAGCACTGTGACTGGGGCGGGGAAGGTACTTCCCCAGATGATGGGGAGGAGCAGGGGACCGGCCTGGCTGTGGGCAGGACATAGGAGGTCATAGTGATGGGGGAAGGTTGGGGGCCGGCCCGGGGAGATCCTGGGGGCGGGGCCTGGCTGGAGGCCGGGCCCAGGGAGATCCTGGGGGCGGGGCCTGGCTGGAGGCCGGGCCCGGGGAGATCGTAGGGGCGGGGCCTGGCTGGAGGCCGGGCCCGGGGAGATCGTGGGGGCGGGGCCTGGCTGGAGGCCGGGCCCGGGGAGATCCTGGGGGCGGGGCCTGGCTGGAGGCCGGGGCCTGGCTGGAGGCCGGGCCCGGGGAGATCGTAGGGGGGGGCCTGGCTGGAGGCCAGGCCCGGGGAAATCCTGGGGGCGGGGCCTGGCTGGAGGCCGGGCCCGGGGAGATTGTAGGGGGGGGCCTGGCTGGAGGCCGGGCCCGGGGAGATCCTGGGGGCGGGGCCTGGCTGGAGGCCGGGGCCTGGCTGGAGGTCGGGGCCAGGGAGATCGTAGGGGCGGGGCCTGGCTGGAGGCCGGGCCCGGGGAGATCGTAGGGGCGGGGCCTGGCTGGAGGCCGGGCCCAGGGAGATCGTGGGGGCGGGGCCTGGCTGGAGGCCGGGCCCGGGGAGATCCTGGGGGCGGGGCCTGGCTGGAGGCCGGGCCCGGGGAGATCCTGGGGGCGGGGCCTGGCTGGAGGCCGGGCCCAGGGAGATCCTGGGGGCGGGGCCACTCACCGCTCTCTGCTGCGCCCGCTGCTGCTTGTGCAGCTGCCGCTCGCTCTCCTGCAGCTCCAGCAGGGCCTTCATGCCCCCGGGGGGCTTGCCCAGCCCCCCCCAGGGCGCTGCGCTCTGCGCCTGGGTCTGCTGCAGCAGCTTCAGCACCAGCTCCTGCTGCCGGCACTGCGGGGGCAGGGGTGTTACTGGGGGCAGCCAGCCCAGCCCCGGGGACGTCACCCACATGACCCTCGGCTTCCCCCAGGACCACCAAGTGGGGATCTGTGGGCGCTGGAGGAGGGGGCAATGGCCCCCCTCAGACAGCCAGGGTCTCCACCTTCCATGGGAGCCCCACAATCCCTCTGGAGAGCAGACCAGGGCCCCTAAAACACAGGGGTAAACTGACGCCCAGAGGCGCACTAAAGGAGAAAGAACCCAGGAGTCCTGACTCCCAGCCCCCCCTGCTCTAACCACCAGCCCCCACTGCCCTCCCAGAGCCGGGGAGAGAACCCAGGAGTCCTGACTCCCATCCCCCCCAGTCTAACCCACCAGCCCCCACTCCCCTCCCAGAGCCGGGGAGAGAACCCAGGGCAGGGCAGGGGTGGGGGTCTCTGGACCTCCGGCCAGGGTTCCACAGGAGAAGGGGTCCGTGGAGGTCAGGGGGGCGTTGACCTGTTTCCGCCGATACAGCTCCTCCTCCTCGCGCCGCTTCTGCTCCTCCTGGCGCCGCTTCTCTTCGCGCCGCTTGCGTTCCTCCTCCTCCCTCTTAGCCCTGAGTTCCGCGTCGCGGCGCTCCTGGAGCTGCGGCACCGGGGGAAGGGGGGCAGGGTGGGTGAGGGGAGGGCCCCAGGCTGCCAGAGAGCTCCCCCCCCGCCACCCACTCGGCAGCACCACGATCCCACATAGCCCCTCTGCCGAACGGCAGCCAGGCCCCCTGCTGTAACCCACCAGGCCCCACTCCCCTCCCAGTGCCGGGGAGAGAACCCAGGTGTCCTGGCTCCCAGCCCCCCCTGCTCTAACCCACCAGCCCCCACTCCCCTCCCAGAGCCGGGGAGAGAACCCAGGAGTCCTGGCTCCCAGCGTCCCCTGCTCTAACCACCAGCCCCCACTCCCCTCCCAGAGCCGGGGAGAGAACCCAGGAGTCCTGGCTCCCAGCGTCCCCTGCTCTAACCCACCAGCCCCCACTCCCCTCCCAGAGCCGGGGAGAGAACCCAGGAGTCCTGGCTCCCAGCCCCCCCTGCTCTAACCCCCCCAGCCCCCACTCCCCTCCCAGAGCCGGGGAGAGAACCCAGGCGTCCTGGCTCTGACCCGCGGGGGCCCGGCACTTACTTTCTGTTGCAGTTGCAGTTGTTCTAAGATTGGACCCTGAGTTGAAGAATTAATTGGTATATCCCATAGACTGGCCTCACCGCCTGCGGGAGAGACTGGAGTGTCAGGCCCGGCGCGGCACCCCCCTCGGAACACCCCTGTAGCTGCACCGCCCCCCCCCCCGCGCCACGCTGCCCCCCCTTACCTGCAGGCTGTGAAGCTGAGGTATGCGCGTCCCACAGGGACCCTGTGTCTGGCACGGACATGGATCGGTTCATCGCCGGGATCAGGCTCTGCTCCCCGGTTCTGCAAGGCAAGGGGGTCCCCTGCTCAGCGCTGCGCTCGCCCCCCACAGCGCCCCGGGGAGGAGAGAGCTGCAGCCACCCCCAGGATGAGGCAGCTACCGGAGCCGGGGAGAGAACCCAGGCGTCCTGGCCAGTCAGACCGTGTGCATGCCCCCTGCTCCACCCCAGCTGGCAGCAGGAGAGCGGGATGAATCAGAGTGCGGGGAAGTGGGGGGCTGTGGGGGTCCGGGGGGCTGGCCAGGGGGGTCACTCACCTGGGTTTCAGAGCCTGCAGCTGCTGCAGGAAAGCCGTGAGCTGCTGCTGGGTGAGGTCCCCGGCCGCCAGCTTCTGCTGCAGTGCGCACTGGGCGAACTGCGGCCTGCGGGGAGAGCACTGGGTAGTCACTGCGGGCCCCCGCCGGGGACCCCCACTGCCGGCTCCACGCCCAGCCCAAGGGGGGGAAGTGACGGGGGTCAGACCCACGCCCCACGCCCAGCCCAAGAGGGGGAAGTGATGGGGGTCGGACCCACGCCCAGCCCAAGGGGGGGAAGTGACGGGGGTCAGACCCACGCCCCACACCCAGCCCAAGAGGGGGAAGCGACGATCCAGACACAGGGGTCGGACCAGCCCAAGGGGGGGAAGTGACGGGGGTCAGACCCACGCCCCACGCCCAGCCCAAGAGGGGGAAGTGACGGGGGTCAGACCCACGCCCCACGCCCAGCCCAAGAGGGGGAAGTGATGGGGGTCGGACCCACGCCCCACGCCCAGCCCAAGGGGGGGAAGCGACGGTCCAGACACAGGGGTCGGAGCAGCCCAAGGGGGGAAGGTGATGGGGGTCAGACCCACGCCCAGCCCAAGGGGGGGAAGCGACGGTCCAGACACAGGGGTCGGAGCAGCCCAAGGGGGGAAGGTGATGGGGGTCAGACCCGCGCCCCACGCCCAGCCCAAGGGGGGGAAGCGACGGTCCAGACACAGGGGTCGGACCAGCCCAAGGGGGGAAGGTGATGGGGGTCAGACCTGCGCCCCACGCCCAGCCCAAGGGGGGGAAGCGACGGTCCAGACACAGGGGTCGGACCAGCCCAAGGGGGGAAGGTGATGGGGGTCAGACCCGCGCCCCACGCCCAGCCCAAGGGGGGAAGGTGATGGGGGTCAGACCCACGCCCCACGCCCAGCCCAAGGGGGGGAAGCGACGGTCCAGACACAGGGGTCGGACCAGCCCAAGGGGGGAAGGTGATGGGGGTCAGACCCGCGCCCCACGCCCAGCCCAAGGGGGGAAGGTGATGGGGGTCAGACCCACGCCCCACGCCCAGCCCAAGGGGGGGGAAGCGACGGTCCAGACAAAGGGGTCGGACCAGCCCAAGGGGGGAAGGTGATGGGGGTCAGACCTGCGCCCCACGCCCCACGCCCAGCCCAAGGGGGGGAAGCGACGGTCCAGACACAGGGGTCGGACCAGCCCAAGGGGGGAAGGTGATGGGGGTCAGACCTGCGCCCCACGCCCAGCCCAAGGGGGGGAAGCGACGGTCCAGACACAGGGGTCGGACCAGCCCAAGGGGGGAAGGTGATGGGGGTCAGACCTCGCGGCGCTCGCACTGTACCTGTCCGGCAGGTACCGGTTGATGAGCTGCAGGAACTGCTGATGCTGGAGCTGCTGGTAGAGGGCGGCCGCTGCCAGCTCCTGCTGCTTCTTCAGCCGCTCCTGGTCCAAGTTCCCCTAGGGGGCAAGCGGCAGAGACAGGCTGTGGGGCTCCCCACGGGGAGGGGCGCCAATTTCACAAACGAGGGTGTGGGGGGGGGCTATGACTCCGGCCACCGGACGCTACCGAAGGATTGTGGGGGCACCCCGAAAGGTATATGGGGGGGACAAAGGAGAGGCCCCGGGGCTGGGCCGAGCGGGATCTCCCAGGATCTGGCCTGTTCTGGACACACCGGGCAGTCGCCGGAGGCGGCTCTGGGATTCGGGGCAGGCGAGTGCCGAGCGCGGCAGGCTGGGCTTTTGGGGAACTGGGGGGCCCCCAGGCTGGGTGAGGGGGCACACCCCGTCCCGGGGGGCTCGGCTCACCAGCAGCGGGGGCGGCGACGGGCCCGGCGCGAAAGGCACTCTTCCCCACATCTTGATCACCTCGCCCAGCGGCTGGAAGCCCTCGTCACAGCCGCGCTTCACCAGGAGCGACATGGTGAAATAGCCGGCCTGGAACCACTCCGCCATCTCCTGCGTGGTGAAGGGCCCTGCGGGGGGGGGGGGGGGGGGGGGGGGGGGGGAGGGCACAAACAAGGGTGTTCACGCAGGGACTCCTCGCCCCGCGCTGAGATGCGGCCTCCTCTGGGGCGAGGTGGCCGGTTACCCAGGGACTCCCTGCCCTGACCCCCACACCCCAATCGGCCTCACACCTTGGATCTCCCCCTGAGGATCCTTGTAGAACCACTTCATGGCGGCCTCGTGGGAGAGGGGGCAGGGCAGCGGCCGTGTTGCGCGGCTCCTGGATGGCCTGGGTGAAGCGCTCCTCGTCCATGGAGCTCTCCTGGAGCGAGGCCACCATCTTCTCTGCTTCCTGGGGGGCGGGGGGCAGGGAGCGGGGGAAGAAACCAAGGTGAGACCGGGCCCTGGCCCCCCAAATCTGGGGCCACAGCCGGGGGCGGGGGGGGATTGATGTCTGTGCTGCTCCCACCTTGAGCACAGGCCAGGAGTGGGGGGGGAGAGAACCCAGAAGACCTGGCTCCCAGCTCCCCCTGCCCTAACCCACTAGCCCCCACTCCCCTCCCAGAGCTGGGGAGAGAACCCAGGAGTCCTGGCTCCCAGCCCCCACTCCCCTCCCAGAGCCGGGGAGAGAACCCAGGAGTCCTGGCTCACAAACCCCTCTGCTCGAACCCACCAGCCCCCACTCCCCTCCCAGAGCTGGGGAGAGAACCCAGGAGTCCTGGCTCACAAACCCCCCTGCTCTAACCCACCAGCCCCCACTCCCCTCCCAGAGCCGGGTAGAGAACCCAGGCATACGGGCTCCTCCGCTCACCTGCTGAAGATGTTTCATCCCATCGTCGTCCTCGGCGTCTCCAATGGAGAACTCAGTAGCAGCATTGGTGGTGGAGGAAGGGGAGGAGAGGGTGGAGACCGCGCCCGTGCTGAGCTGCGACGGGAGGCCCAGGACGCCTGGGTCCCCTGGGGAAGGAGGGAAGGGGTCACTACATGAATGTGTTACCCCTTTCCCCCAACCCCCGGAGCTCAGATCCCCCCTCCCCCATAATACCACCCCCGCCTTGGTAGCCTTCGTGACCGCTCTGGGAGCTGTCATTTCAGGCTCTTGGCAGACACAGGTAGTCAGGCAGACGTTAGTAGGTTTCAGAGTGAACACCCTTCATGAAGACACCCAGGAAGCGATTGTTTCAGGCTCTCAGCAGACTCAGGCAGCGCTCAGCTCCAGAGAAGCATTGCAGAGGGAACAATGCATTCTGGGATGGAGGAGACAACCACCAGCCCACCCCCATCGCTCCGCCCGCTTGGTACCTTCCGCAGCAGGCTTCGGCTCCTTGTCGCAGGTGCCGAGGGGCACGGTGGGGTCCGAGCCCCCCAGGGGGGCACTCTCACATTCACTAGTGGCAGTGGCAACAGTAGCAGCAAAGAGGGGGCCCGACAGCCAGAGGGCACCGGGCGGGGAACATCGCTTCTCCTCCGGGGTCATCGAGGGATCCTTCCAGGCCTCTGGGGAGAGAGAGAGAGAACGAGAACGGGTTACCATCTGGGGGGGTTGCCCCAATCCCCCCCACCCCTCCCACACCCTGGTGCAGTGGGGTCCCCCAAAGCCCCCCGCCCGCCTTACCTTTCTCGGGGGCCTCCTTCGAGCTGGGCTCGGCATCCTCCTTCCCTTCCGACCTCTCATCGTCTTCCTGCAATGGATGGAAGTCGAACACATGCTCCTCAGGGATTGGCTCCTTGGGGCTCTTCTGTCAGAGAGGAGGAGGGGCTTGGGGGTCAGAGGTCAAGCCAGGATCCCCAAGTACATGGGGGGGAAGCATCCCACTGTTCTGCCCACACACCCGCCCAGCTGACAGCAGGAGCTACCCCGGGGACAGGACTGGGAGCCAGGTCTCCTGGGTTCTCTCCCCAACTCTGGGAGGGGAGTGGGGGCTGGTGGGTTAGAGCAGGGGGGGCTGGGAGCCAGGTCTCCTGGGTTCTCTCCCCAACTCTGGGAGGGGAGTGGGGCTGGTGGTTAGAGCAGGGGGGGCTGGGAGCCAGGACTCCTGGGCTCTCTCCTTGGCTCTGGGAGGGAGTGGGGGCTGGTGGTTGGAGCAGGGGGGGCTGGGAGCCAGGACTCCTGGGTTCTCTCCCTGGCTCTGGGAGGGGAGTGGGGGCTGGTGGTTAGAGCAGGGGGGTCTGGGGGCCAGGACTCCTGGGTTCTCTCCCTGGCTCTGGGAGGGGAGTGGGGGCTGGTGGTTAGAGCAGGGGGGGCTGGGAGCCAGGACTCCTGGGTTCTCTCCCCGGCTCTGGGAGGATGGGGGGGCCGGGAGCCGGGTACCTTGAGGGGCATGAAGGCGCCAGAGGAGTCGAAGGTGCCCATCTCCTCGTCCTCGTCGTCCATGCACCACTCGGGCAGCCCGTCCTTGTCGTCCTCGAAGCTGTCGCTGCCCCGGTGCCGCCGCCCACCCCGCTCCTCCTCCCGCTCCCGGAAGTCGAAGTCGAACTTGCGGCGCCGGCCCTCGGGGTGCTCTCGCCAGCCAGCTGAGCGGGGTGCACCATCTGGGGGGGGCACACACGCTGAGCGGGGGGGGCACCTCATTGCTGCCCCACCACCGGGGGGAGCCGGGCTGCCTCGAGGGGTGCTCCCGGCCCCACCCACAGACTCACAACGGGGGCAGGACCTGCCCATGACCCGCCCCCAGCCTGCTCTCCTATGGTCCCGCCTACCACCCCACCATGGGGAGGGTCCCCCGAAAAGCCCCGCCCCCAGTCTGTCCTATTGCCCCACCTACCACCCCATTATAGGGAGGTCCCCCACAGGCCCTGCCCACAATCCTCAGAGTCCCCCCCACACACATTCTGCCCATGGGGGACCTCACCTGGGCTGGCCGACCGCCAGCGCTCACTCTCGCGCCGGGCCCCACTCAGCCGCCAGCTGCCCCCCACGGCCGCCCCGGCGGGGGTGGGGCCGGTGCCCCCCGCCCCCCTCCTCCTCCTCCTCCTGCTCCTCCCGCAGCGTCCGCCAGTTGTTGCTGTCCGAGCGGGCGTAGTCCTTGCGGGGGAGTGGAGCCCCCTCCTCGAAGGGAGCCCGGGCTGCGGGGGAGAGGCAATCAGTGGGGGGCCGGGTCATGTGTCCGCTCCCCCCACATCCAACCAGCAGGGGGTCAGCTCCACCTACAGGGCAGCTGTTAAGAGAAGGGGGAGCCCCTCCGCCCCCCAGCAGAGCACCTGGAAGAAGGATAGCTCCCTGGGGGGGAAAGGGGGGCAGAGCCCCCTCTTCCTCAAGGTGTTGGTGTTCTTGGGCATGACTGTGGGGACACCCTCCTCCTCCAGTCCTAGGGTCCCCCAGGGTGTCCCCCTTACAGCCCCCCCCAAAATCTCTCCCCACAGGCAACCAGGAGCCACTTACTTCCATCCCGCCGGGTCGGCTTTTCGAACCGCCGCTCGCCCCTGCCGGAGAGAGAAGGGGAGAGGTCAGAGCCTGGCCCCCCAGTCCCCCACGGGTCCCCCCCAGCCCACGCCCCCCACACTCACCGGTCGTCCCAGCTCTGGCTGCGGTGGATCTCCCGGGCCCCACGTCCGAACGCCCCCTCTGGCTCCTCCGGACTTCTTTGGTAAAACCCACTCTCACCTCGGCCCCGGCCTGGGGGAAATGAGCGCTGAGACCCTGGCCTGAAAATGGGGGGCTTCCCTGCCCCCCACCCACGATCCCCCTGCCAGTGGGGTGGGCGGGGAGAGAGCCAGGAAGAGCCCCCCACCCGCAGTCCCCATTCACCCACCTGTGCCCCATCCCCACCAGTCCCCATTCACAGCCCCCCCTTATTGGTTCCTATTATCCCCACGTCCCCATACCCCACCAGTTCTTGGACCCCGGACCCCCAAATCTCCCCCTAGATACCTCGGCTCCGGGTACTGCCCCTCCCCCGGGAGACTCCAGCGGGAGCAGCTCCACCTCCTTTTCCCATCAGCCTCAGCACCGCCACGCTGTTCACAGACATGGAGAAATTCCTCTGGAACAGAGCCGGGGGGCGGGTTAGCACACAGACATCACTAGATCCTGCCCCAGATCGGGGCTGGTACCCCCATGCCCCGCCCCCGAGCCAGCCAGTCCCCGCCCTGGGGCCAGGTGGGAGCCAGCGCCCCCTAGAGGGGACAGGCCCCTGCCCCATTCCCCGCCCCCCTGACCCAGCCAGTCCCCGCCCTGGGGCCGGGTGAGAGCCGGCGCCCGCTAGAGGGGACAGGCCCCTGCCCCATTCCCCGCCCCCCTGACCCAGCCAGTCCCCACCCTGGGGCCGGGTGAGAGCCGGCGCCCCCTAGAAGGGACAGGCCCCTACCCCATTCCCCCGCCCCCCTGAGCCAGCCAGTCCCCGCCCTGGGGCTGGGTGGGAGCCAGCGCCCCCTAGAGGGAAAAGACCCCATGTCCCATCCCCAGGACTGCCCCTGGGGCTCTCAGTCATAAGGGGGTGCTTTGTCTCTGTTGGAGGGATGGGTTTGTGCAGCCCCTGACACAAGCAGTGGGTGCCCCCCCGCCCCACTACCTGCTCCTCCTCCGTTAATGGGACCAGGGCCAGCGGCTGCAGTGGCTCTTCCTGGAGAATGGCAGCGAATTCCTTATCCTGGAGCTCCTCCGGGACCTGGGCAGGTGCGGAGAGAGCAGCTGGGGGGTGCGGCTGGGAGCGAACTTCCCCTGCCCCTCCCCCCCCCAACGGCAGGGTCACCCCCTCACCCTCCCAAGACACAGGGCTTTCACTTGGGGCACACACGCCCCTGCGAACCTCGAAGGTGGACCCCAGGGTCACACCAGGCGCCCTCATCCCAACCCATTCCCCGCCCCCTGGTCACCTGACATCCCACGGGCCTTGGCGTATTTTACTCCGGAGGGAATTTTGCACCCCTGTGCAAGCACAGAATTTATGTCCCCCGCAGATTTCTTTGATTCCCCGCAGAAAAATGACTTTGACGGGGAAGCAAAGGGATGCCACAAGAGTGGTCATGTGACACACACACACACACACCCCAGCAGTACGTTTCGGGTGCCCAGGGCAGGTGGCAGAGAGGCAAATCACTGTGGGGCAGGGGGCGGGACTGGGGACCTGGTTGGTGGCTCCTATCCTGTGCCATCTCAGCTGCTAGTCCTGGCTGGGCTGGGGAGGACAGGACTTCCTCTTTCCCTGCACGGCATCCGGGGCCGGGTCAGACCCACCTCAGATTTCTCCCCCGGCTGCAGGAAGCTCTGCAAACTCCCCACCCCCGCACTTCCTGCACCCATCGCTCCTCAACTGCAGGGGGAGGGATCCCTGTACAGAGAGCTGCTCTCCCATCCGCCCAATCCCCATGCATCCAGACCCCCTCATAGCCAGATCCTCATGGTGAGCCTCATCACCCCCCTACACTTAGAACCCCCGCCAGGATGAGCCCCACTCCCTCTGCATCTGGACCCCCCACTAAGCCCCCCACACCCACTCAGCCCCAACCACCTTCACCTGAACCCCCCCTGCAGAGCCCCATTACCACTGCACCCAGAACCCCTAACAAGCCCCTGTGCATCCAGAACCCCCACTGAGCCGCCCGCACCCAGACTGCCCCACACAGAACCCCCATGCATCCCCCGCCCCCAACTTGGATCCTGCCTTGCTGAGCCTGCCTGCCCACAGCTGACACAGAGAGGCAGAGCCCCGGGATGTTTCTGGGGCCAGGCTGGTCCTTGCGCTGTGGCTGGGTCGGGTGCAGCCTCACCGCCAAGTCCGTGTCCCAGGGGGCGTGGGAGCTGCAGGGGGATCTCCCACCTCTGTGCAGCCAGTGGCCTGTGCTCCCCACTGTCAAGTTGGAGCCTCCACATTTATTTGCCAAATAAAATTTGTAGACTTTTTAAATATTGTGCGCAGGATTTTGATTTCTGGGGGCGCAGAATTTTTAATTTTTTGGGCGCAGAATGCCCTCAGGAGCAATACTCTGCAGCACCCCACTGGGCAGCCTTGCTCCGCCCCGTTGCCCGGCGTGCGGGAAGCCTCGGGGCACGGACACACACGCACCTTGTTCTCTTTGACATAAAGTGCTAGCATCTCTTCTCTGCCGTAGCGATAGTCCGCGAGCTTGTACTTTGGCATGGCAGGAGAGGGTGGGGGGGGAGGCCACGCTGCCCCCACTGGACAGCGCACGGAGCCTGGGGGTGGGCGGGACAGACAGAGTCAGCGACGGGGCCAGGCTCTGCAGACACACGGCCACATACGCAGAGCGAGGCCGCAAGGAGCCTTCAAGGGGGTGTGACGAACTGGGACTGTTCTTGCTGGGGTGTGGGAATGCTGACAGGGGAGTGTGACTAGGATGGTCTGCATCGGAGGATGGGAGTCGGCCCGAGGGAACATACCTGAGCTTGTAACATGAGAACCCAGGAGGGGGTTGGAGGTCAGGTGACTCCGGGGCCCGGGAAACTGAACAAAGGCTGTGGGAGGGGTCGCTGAAAGCAGAGTGCTGGAAGCAGGCTGGAGAGATGGCTGGGAGGCAGAGATGGCTCTGACCCCCCAAGGGGGGTGGGCTGGCATGCCCTGGGACCCCAAGCTGGACCTAACTGAGGGGGGTCCTGTTGTCTGTGCCTGCAAGACCTATCTTGGACTGTATTCCTGTCATCCAAATAAACCTTCTGCTTTACTGGCTGGCTGAGAGTCATGGTGAATCGCAGGAAGCCGGGGGTGCAGGGCCCTGACTCCCCCAATACTCCGTGACAGGGGGGCTTCAGGGTTAAGTTAGAATAAGCTAGAGTAGGGAGTGCTGGGAGCCCGGACTCTTGGGTTCTCTCCTGGCTCTGGGAGGGGAGGAGGGGCTGGTGGTTAGAGCAGGGGGGGCTGGGAGCCAGGACTCCTGGGTTCTCTCCCCGGTTCTGGGAGGGGAGTGGGGGCTGGTGGGTTAGAATAGGGGGGGGCTGGGAGCCAGGACTCCTGGGTTCTCTCCCCAGCTCTGGGAAGGGAGTGGGGGCTGGTGGGTTAGAGTGGGGGGGAGGGGCTGGGAGCCAGGACTCCTGGGTTCTCTCCCAGTTTGGGGAGAGGGGTCTAGTAGCTTCATTATCACCTTCTTTGCCCCAAAGTTAAGGGCCAACCGGTGTTTGTGGATCTCTCTAGGGATCCCCAGCTCCCTGCACCCCCCCCCAGGTTCCCCATTCTCTGGGCCCTACCCCCCACTTCCCCGTGCTCACCATTCCGGTCCAAAATTGAGCGTCTCGGCAGCCATCGTGCTCTGTGTGTGCGTTGGGTTTAGCTTCTGTTGTCCTATGACCTGGACGGCGAGGAAGGAAACCGGGTGATGAAAGGTGGGGCGCCCCCATCCCGTCGCTCTGGGCTCCCTGACCCGACCTCTCACAGCCCCCCACCCCCGTTCCTTACCTGCTGGCTACAGCCCCACGTCCCTCACTGTAGGAGGCTCGGCCCACGGTGCTGAACCTGCAGCCAGGAGACAGAACCCGAGGGGTGCAGGGTTAGGATCAAGGACTATCCCCCCGCCCCCACTGTCTCCCCCTCCCCAGGCCTTACCAGTGCAGATCAACTGTGGGTGGGGGCTCAGGAGGGGGAGTGCTGGAGGGGAAAAAGTAGGGGGGGCTGTCAGCCACTCCCCATTGGCCCCCCAAAACACTGCTTCATTTCAGACATCTACCATTACCTAAGGAATAAATAATTCTAGCCCATCCCCCCACTCCCCAACATTACCCCCCAAATCCTCCATATGCCTTCACCGGGAACCAGCTCCACAGTCTAGGCGAATGGAGGGGGCGGGGGGGCTGGGAGCCAGGACTCCTGGGTTCTCTCCCCAGCGCTGGGAGGGGAGTGGGGGCTGGTGGGTTAGAGCAGGGGGGCTGGGAGCCAGGACTCCTGGGATCTCTCCCCAGCCATCAAAGTGTTTCTCACCCAGATAGCAGCGGCTTGTGGGTCCGAGCACGCTGGGGGCGGGGGGATTTCCGAGGGTGGGGAGATCTGCGGGCGCCCGTCTGGCCGGGTCGCTAGCTGAGCACGGATGCTGATGAGGCTGCTGGGCCTTTCTCCCCCCACGCCGGAGTCAGAAGCCGGATTCACATTGGGAAGAGCTGCTGGGGGGGAAGAGAGGGGGAGCATTAGTCCACACGGTGACAGATTGGGAGAGAACTGGCTTCAGACTGCTGTACCCTGCAGAGCGTAGCCCCCAGCATGTGGGATGGAGGCGATTCTCCAGTCAGCAGTATAGGGTATAGGACATACAGGGGAGCAATTCCCATCCCAGCCACTGGAGGGCACAGGAACATAGAGCTTCCATAGTGCTGTCCTTTATGCAGGAAGTAAGGCAACGGGACTTTCCCCATCATCACCAATGGCTGGAGAGAGAACCCAGGAGTCCTGGCTCCCAGCCCCGCCCTGCTCTAACCCACCAGCCCCCAAACCAGAACTGGGCCTGGAAGCCAGGACTCCTGAGTCCCTGCCACATGCTGATGCAGTGCTGAGAGTTCCACAGGCTCTTTGGGACCAGAATGCCACGTCCGTCTCCCCCGGTGCCGTCAGAGACCCAGCTGGGCCCAGCCAGTCCAGTCTGGGGGGGGAAGGGGAGGGAGGGAGGGGAGGGAAGGTTGCATAACACTCATGTCAAGATTGTGAGAAACCACAAAGGGCAAAGCAGCCAATCCTCTGGTAGAGCCACCGCCGAGAGCTAACGGACAAATGCCAAACTGTGGGGCGCTTAGGCAGAGCCGGGGAGAGAACCCAGGAGTCCCGGCTCCCAGCCCCGCCCTGCTCTAACCACTACACTTTGCTCCACAACTCACAAACATCAGGTTCCTACCCCCTAGGCCAAGGCCTTTCGGAGGCAAAGCCCCCGGAGCGAGAACCCGACAGGAAACTGCCGCATCATTTCGAACCAGGGCGCCCCTCCCAACCACAGGCCTGGGGAGGCGATTTACCAGCCGGGGGGTTGTAACCCAGCCAGGCATTTGTGATACTTCGGCGAGGGGCCCCACCCCGGCCGAGAGCAAGGGATCTGCATTATTCCAGGCACCACGCAGACCCACCAGACCAAAACAGAGAGAAGAAGCCTGCCTTTGCCTCCTTTGACTTGGGGCAGGGTCTGTCTCTCGCCGTGTGTCTGGGCAGCGCCCGGCACAACAGGGCCCTGATCTCAGCTGGGGCAGGGTCTGTCTCTCGCCGTGTGTCTGGGCAGCACCTGGCACGACGGGCCCTGATCCCAGCTGGGGCAGGGTCTGTCTCTCGCCGTGTGTCTGGGCAGCGCCTGGCACGACGGGCCCTGATCTCAGCTGGGGCAGGGTCTGTCTCTCACCGTGTGTCTGGGCAGCGCCTGGCACGACAGGCCCTGATCTCAGCTGGGGCAGGGTCTGTCTCTCGCCGTGTGTCTGGGCAGCGTCTGGCACGACGGGCCCTGATCTCAGCTGGGGCAGGGTCTGTCTCTCGCCATGTGTCTGGGCAGCGCCTGGCACGACGGGCCCTGATCCCAGCTGGGGCAGGGTCTGTCTCTCGCCGTGTGTCTGGGCAGCGCCCGGCACAACAGGGCCCTGATCCCAGCTGGGGCAGAGTCTGTCTCTCGCCATGCGTCTGGGCTGCGCCCAGCACAACGGGGCCCTTAATGAGACGCGATATATCGATCCCGGATAAATCGATTGCTACCCGCCGATACAGCAGGTAGTGAAGACGTACCCTCGGACTTGTCAACCCAAAGCCAGCGGTGTTCTGACTCTTTCCAGGAAGCTATTCTCCCAGGCACGCTGAAGTTACCCATGCTCAGCTCCCTCTCATCCAGCCCCAAAAGCCCCCTCTGACTTTTACTCACGTTTAACAAACAGATTGTAATCTCTTGGGAGCAGGGACCTGGCACAATCGGGGCCACAGTCCGTGACATTAGCTGTGATACAGACACCAGAAACTTATCACAGTTAGAGGTCGGACCGGCTCCTTCTACAAAACGTGAAGACAGATACCCGCATCATCCCTCCCCGGCTCCAACCACCAGCCCCCACTCCCCTCCCAGAGCTGGGGAGGGAACCCAGGAGTCCTGGCCCCCAGCCCCCCCCTGCTCTGACCCACCAGCCCCCACTCCTCTCCCAGAGCTGGGGAGAGAACCCAGGAGTCCTGCCTCCCCACCCCGCCCTAACCCAGTATGGCCCCCTCTCCATCTCGGTACAAGCTACAAAATAGACAGCCGAAGTTGTGAAAAGCGAGCAACGATTTTGGACCCCCCGACTTGTCTGATTTTCAAGGGATCAGTGCTCAGTGCCTTCAATCCAACTCACACCCCCCCTTCCGATGTCTCAAGTCTGAAACACACACACCCTTCCAAAAAAATTTCATCCCCCAACAATCACCACATGGCGACTCTGACATGTAACAGCTGTGTTAAACTCACAGAGAGGTGAAGCCCAAGCATTATGCCCATCGCTGGCTGTTTTTAAATCAAGATGGGATGGTTTTGCTACACCTCAGACAGACAACGGACTCCGGGCCTTGGAGACACTAATAATCTAGGCTGAGCTCCAAGAGAAGTAGGGAGACAGATTTTTCTGCCCCCGCATACAGCTGTGGTGAGACCAATCCTGCAATAATGTGTCCCGTCCTGGGGTCCACATTTTGAAAAGGATGCGAAAGAACTGGGGACTTAATAGAGTCTATAAGGCCATGAATAATATACTCCCCACCACACACCAGTCAAGAGTCACGGGTCCTAGCCACGCAGATCGCAATATGGGGTGTACCTCCTCCAGCACCTCGAATGCCCCATAACAGCTACGTGGGTGAAACCAGACAATCACTACGCTCTCCAGAGAGCTCAGGGCAAAACACGAGACAGGACAGCACCAGCCAGCCGTCACTCCGCGTCTGACCACTCGGTCCCCTTGGGAAGACATGCCCAGGCGCTTGAGTGGAGTTACGAATTTGACACTAAAAACCATCGCCTCAGACACTGGTTTTAAGTCTCAATTTCCTCGCATCCCCGGCCGCCAGCTAACCTTAATCCCATTTTAAGTGGTCTCTCGCAACGTGGGTTAACCACTTTTGCTCAACAATCTACCCCAAAACTCGGATGGAGCTCAGACGCTCCGGTTTCCTTCCCGGCCCAAAGTTGGTCCGATAAAAGATAGTCCAATCAAAGACGCTGTCTCACTCACTTTGACTCAATCAACGAACGCCCCCAAACTAGAGAATTTCAGCCAGCCGCAAACCCAGAACTTTGGGCGGAATTAGAGCGGGTTTGGAAAGAAACCCAAGTTTTGGTTTCAAAGATCATAGACTCGAAGGACTGGAAGGGACCTCGAGAAGTCTCCAGTCCAGTCCCCTGCACTCAAGGCAGGACTAGGTATTAACTAGACCATCCCCCACAGGTGTTTGTCCAGCCTGCTCTTAAAAATCCCCAATGATGGAGATTCCACAACCTCCCTGGGCAATTTATTCCAGTGCTTAATCACCCTGACAATTAGGAAGTTTTTCCTAATATCCAACCTAAACCAACCTTGCTGCAATTTAAACCCATTGCTTCTTGTCCTGTCCTCAGAGGTTAAGGAGAACAATTTTTCTCCCTCCTCCTCGTAACAACTTTTATGTACTTGAAAACAGTGATCATGTCCCCTCCCAGGCTTCTCTTCTCCAGACTAAACAAACCCACGTTTTTCAATCTTCCCCCATCGCTCAAGTTTTCTAGACCAGGGGTCGGCAACCTATGGCACGCGTGCCAAAGACGGCACGCGAGCCGATTTTTAATGGCACGCTGGAGCCTGCCGGGACTCCAGCATGCTATTAAAAATCCTGCCCAGCCCGGCCTGCTCTCCACTGCCCTCCGCTCCCCCCGCGGGGGCAGGGAGCAGAAGCATAGCGGTCCGCACAGGGTGGGCAAATGACCCCACTCTCCCAGCACGGCAAGCCGTGGGGTCCGCGCTCCTGGGCCGGAGCGCGGCAAGCTGCCGGCCCCTCCCGCGCCTTCTCTCCTCCTCTGGAGCTCTGCCACCGCGCACGCGCAGCGCTCTGGGGGTAGGGGCTGCGTGCTCCCGCGGGGCAGTGTTTGGCTCCGCGGGGAGGGAAAGACGCTCCCCGCTCACCCGGAGACCTGCCGCCGCGTGCACAGAGCTCTGGGAGCCGAGGCTGCGCGCTCCCGCGGGGCAGCTTATCAGGTTCTGCGTGGAGCTTCATGGTAAGGGGTCCAGGGCCGGGGGGGTTGGATAAGGGGTGGGCGTGGGGGCAGTCAGGGGACGGGTGGGTTGGATGGGGGGGGGGTCTCTGGAGGGGGCAGTCAGGGAGCAGGGTGGATTGGATGGGGCATGGGAGTCCTGGGGTCTGTCAGGGGGCAGGGGGTGGATAGGGGTCAGGGCAGTCAGGGGACAGGGAGCAAGGAGGGTCCTGGGGGGGGGCAGTTAGGGTGGGGGGTCTCTGGAGGTGGTGGTCAGGGGACAAGGAGCTATGGGATTGGGAGTTCTTAGGGGGGCAGTCACCCAGCCCTCTCCCCTGAGCCCTGACCCCCCACACACACACCCTGCCCTCTGCCCTGAGCCCGCACACACCCCAGACCCCTGCCCTGAGCCCTGTACCTCCCCCATACACACCCAGCCCTCTGCTTGACTCCTTCATCCCACCCCCACAACCCTAGCCCTGACTCTGGCACCCCCACACATCCCCAGTCCCCCTCTGCCCTGACACCTGCACTGCCCCACATCCCCAGCCCCCCCACACCCCATGCACCTGCCACATCCCCACCCCCACCCGGAGCACCAAACAGGAGCTCCTGCACCCCCCCCCCCACATTCCCATCTGCACCCCTCTCATCAAATGGGAGCTGCCCAGGTAAGTGCCCCACACCCGAACCTCCTGCCCCAACCCTGAGCCCCCTCCCTCATTCTAGCTCCTGGCCCAACCCTTCACCCCCAGCCCTGTGCTCAGTGCACTGCCACCCTCAGCTCAGTGCAGAGAGAGGAAGAGAATGGCCAGAACCAGGGAGAAGGTAGGTACCCACTGTATGTGGGGAGGGCCGGGACCCCAGACCGGCAGTGGGCTGAGTGGATCCGGCAGCCAGGATCCTGGCTGACAGGAGCCGGTGGATGGAACCCCTGAACGGCAGTGCGCTGAGCCCTGCACAGCCCACTGCCGGTCTGGGGTCCTGGCCGCTGGCCCCACACAGCCCGCTGCTGGTCTGGGGTTCTGGCTGCCGGCCCCTTGCCAGCCGGGGTCCCGGCTGCAGGCCTTGCTCAGCCCGCTGCCGGCCTAGGTGAACAGAACCCCAGACCAGCAGTGGGCTGAGCGGGCCAGCGGTGTAAGATCAACATTTTAATTTCATTTTAAATGAAGCTTCTTAAACATTTTGAAAACCTTGTTTATTTTACAATACAACAATAATTTAGTTATATAATATATAGACTTATAGAGAGAGACCTTCTAAAAAACATTAAAATGTATGACCAGCACGCGAAACCTTAAATTAGAGTGAATAAATGAAGACTCAGCACACCGCTTCTGAAAGGTTTCCAACCCCTGTTCTAGACTATTCATCATTTTTGTTGCTCTTCTCTGCTCCAAGTAATGAAGGATCCCACCCCCCAGGTCTTTGGAATCATCTAGTCCGGAGATACAGGAGAAACTCGGAGTTACGACACACCTCGTTTGGAACAGATTTGACAAAGTAGGAAATTGTTTCTGCACTGGTTTCATTTAAATTAAGATGGTTAAAAGCACCACTTTTCTTCTGCACAGTAAAGTTTCAAAGCCGCAGGAAGGCAATGTTCCGTTGTAAACTTTTAAGAACAACCGGAACGTTTTGTTCAGAGTTATGAACAACCTCGGTTCCCTGAGGCATTCGTAATCCTCATATTCTCCTGTCCTCAGAGAGCCAAATTAGCAATCAACATTACCCAAATGAGCCACAGCGGTACGAATATATCATTTCATTTACTACAGTGCTATAGATTCATATTTAAACAGTATGATGGGGAAATCATGTTCATATATTCCCACAACAAAACAGCTGACCAAGTATTATTATTTTATCAACTACCATGGGTCAACAATGTAGTAAAAAAGCATCCTGATTGGATAATAATTATATCACGTCACATGCTGCAAAGAGGAGATGCGTTATAAAGCCACTTGCAGCTCACGAGCGGCAGCCGGAGTATCACTGATTTAGTCTGACCATCTGGGTGACGCTGCCCGGAGAGTTAATTTCTGCTTGAGCAGAGCTCTAGTAAAAATGTCCAAAGTAGCAATACAAACCAGGTAGTGATCCCAAGTCTAGCAAGACCTAAAGGCTGCCTAAACTCGAAGCTAACGGCAGCTCTGTAAAGTTAAAGCACAAATCTATTCACCGGACCATAAAAACAGCCCTGACTCCTTGTTCTATGTACGCAGGCTTGGATTTTTATCAGTAAATGCTGGTAAACATCAATTTCACCAGACACACGCAAACCCCAGGAAAAAAATATTTCCACTGATAACAGAAATGTACAGCCTGGCAAAAGAAGAAAAACGCTGCTTGAAAACTTACTAGAATTTGTCTGTTTTGACACGGGACGTCGACAATGTGTTCTAATGGTTAGAAACCTTTAACTTTTTGAATCTCAACATCTACTGTCATTAAATAACAATTTAATAATTTCCCCTCAACTGTGAATTTAAAAAAAAAAAAAAAAAATCAATAAAAATATTTTAAAATGCCCTAATATAAAAATCAATAGTATCCATCAAAATTATAAAATAAAGTAAAAATTGAATTCTGCTCAGCCTATACAAACACCAAACAGTACAGACAAAGAGCACAGATGTGAATAGATTCCAGGAAAGCAGATACACATTCAAATATACCCAATAGTTAATAAACAGGTTTGGATTTTTTTAAATAATTTTGATGGATGGTTTATTTTTAAGCATTATTTTGATTGCACAGTTGCGGTTTTAATCAATTTAAATGTTCACATTGGCAGGAAATTCAGAGGGGCCAGTCAGTCATCATTTAATTACCACAGAGGGATATTCAAAAAGTTAAAGCTTTAGAACCGTTAAAACACATCGTCAACGTCACGGTCAAAACCAACGTCAATTTCACAGGAGACACCCAATCCGCGGAAAAAAAATATTTCCATGGATAATTGAAATTCATGGACAAAGTAAGAAAAATGCTGCTTGAGAACTTCTTAGTTTGATTTAAGGATAAGTTCTCAAGCAGCGTTATCCTTACTTTGCCTGTCTGGAAATGTCAACTATCCAGGGAAATATTTTTTCCATGGATTGCGTGTGTCCCGTGAAATAGACAATGACAGATATTTATAATAGAAATCGAACCTTCCAAGCCTCTTAATAATAGTGCACGACCCTCTTGGCACGTTTAAAAAAATAAACAGCCTTAACGCCAACCTATATCCCTCGCCCAATTCAAATACTCAGTTCACACAAGCATACATAAGAACGGCCAGAGTGGGTCAGACCAAAGGTCCGTCTAGCCAGTATCCAATGCCAGATGCCCCAGAGGAAATGAACAGAACAGGGAATCATCAAGTGACTCATTGATGGACCTATCCTCCATGAACTTCTCTAGTTCTTTTTTGAACCCTGTTATAATCTTGGCCTTCGCAACGTCCTCTGGCGAGGAGTTCCACAGGTTGACTGGTCGTTGCGTGAAGAAATACTGCTTTGGTTTGTTTTCAACCTGCTGCCTATTCATTTCATTGGGTGACCCCTAGTTCTTGTGTTATGAGGAGTAAATAACACTTCCTTATCTACTTTCTCCACACCAGTCATGATTATATAGACCTCCATCATATCCACATCTGTGCTCCAAACCCAGCCTTCACTTTATCCCATCTCTGCTTCCCCCCACACCTGCCCATCCAGCTCCCTCCCCCGCAACTAAACCCACCTCACTGTGGCACTACCGTGACAGTTTCAGCCATCACTTTGTTGATTCTGCCTACGTCTGTCGGGACCATCTACTACTCGGTGTTTGTACAGCACCACACGCAGAGTACCCGGGGCCAAGAGCGGGATCCTCTGAATAAAGACTAATTACGATGACCTATTCAAATTTACACCTCCATGAACTGAGGGTAAATTTCTTGACAACTTTAACTCAGAGCCCCCGACCCTTTTCACCCCCACCATCCCGCATAAATTTCCACCACCAGAATGAACGCATGGCCGCAGTTATAACACACGCGCCTCATGCCAACTCCACAGAGCATGAACTTTCAGGCACCTGAAAGCCAGGAGGGGTCATTACATCGTCTCATCCGACCGGCCGCCCAGCACGGAGCAGAGAACGTTCACCCCAGGAATCCTGCACCAAACCCACCATTTCCACTTGAGATGCTGAGCGTATCTTTTAAAAAGACACACACACAACCCCCGATCCTGATTCAGACTCCAGGAGGTGGGTCACTGGGTCAGTTGTTCCAGTGAGTTAAATTTCCCGCCCCAGGACAAACCCACAACTTGTTTTGAGTCTGAATGTCTTGCCCCACATTACAGCCCGGGATCAAGGAACCTCTTAAGCGTCTCTTGGATAACCCCGAACCCAGCCCCAATTCGGTTTTGAAAATTGCATTTCCGGCCTCTCTGAGGGCAGCGAGATGATGACATTGAAATGCGGCGCCCGGAGCTGGGAGACTGAGCTCCAAGATGTAATCCCGACATTCTCCTGTTGGCCATGTCTGGATCCCCCCGGCGGTACAGAGAGGGAACAGACCTAGCAGACCACAGTTACTCTCTTAGGCTGGCAGCTTTCAGGTGCCCCACGGGGGTCTGGTGGTTACACCCCCCCTTTGACCATGCGTTACTAGGAGACAGGCAGACGCTACGGCAGCAAAGCAGAGGCGGCGTGAGCACAAGACCTCACACCGGCCAGGACTTCATCTCCTTTTTAAGCCAACAGGACCTCAAGACACTTCTGGCACAGGTTTGTACAGCGCCCGGTACAGAGGAAGTCAGGACCCCTGGGTTCTCTCCCCAGCTCCGCTGTCACCATCAACTGTGTGATCGCTTTCCCATCACCGTGCCTCGGTTCCTCCCCCCCCGCCACACACACACACATCCTTCATCTAGGCCAAGCTCTATGGGGCAGGGAACGGCGCTTTGCGCTCACGCAGCACCCGACACAACATCCTGCGTGTGTGTCCAGACGGTTACCTAGCACCGCTGTGGCCCGGAGGGAGGCTGCCTGCCCCAGATGCTGGAGTGGTGGGCGTAGTCGGATGGCAAGGGCACGAGGGACCACTGCAAAAATCTAGGGAGAGCCCCTGCACACCCAGGCCAGAGAACTGCCCCAGCAGGCAGCCCTACAGCGAGCCTTTTAGGAAAGCCGCCCTATCCCGGCCGGGGAATCCACCTCGATCCTGGGTCTGCTGTCCCAACACTTCATTACCTGCCCTGTCAAAAACTGACACCTTATTTCCAACGCGTGTTTCCCCCCAACGAACCACCGCCGACCTGCCCGTCTGCACCCACAGTCAGATGCTTCTTTGCCATCTTTCATTCCCTCCCGCAGCACCCACACCAGTGGGGGGGGTCTGTGCAGCGCCCGGCACAACGGGGGGGGGGGGGGGGGGGCGATTTCTGATGCTTGGGTTATTTCAACTCCATTTGCGCTGCCATATTTTTTCAGTGCGCCCCGCAACTCTCAGGAGCGGGGCGGGGGGAGGCCTGGACATTCATCCAGGAGACAACACAGATCAAGGCAAAAAGGCCGAGGCTGCACAAGACAGGGAAAGAGCTCAAGACAACCCAGCCCACAAACCTCCCATACACCTCCCCACACATACACACCCCACACATCCCCCCCACACCTCCCATACACCTCCCCACACATACACACCCCACACATCCCCCCCACACCTCCCATACACCTCCCCACACATACACACCCCACACATCCCCCCCACACCTCCCATACACCTCCCCACACATACACACCCCACACATCCCCCCCACACCTCCCATACACCCCCCATATCCCCCCCACACACACACACTGGGGTGTACCCCCACCAGGGGGCAGCAAGAGAAAGCCCCGGACACAGCCTGGGAAGGGGGCCTGGACGGCAAGAAATAAGAGAGCTTCAGAGGCGCCCACAACAAGCCCCTCTCCCAAGCTGGCCCCCACCCCCAGTTCTGGGGCAAGTGGGGTAACCAGAGAGGTCCGACAAAGCCAGGCGGGGGACCCAAGCGGGGACGGGGGGAGGGGGATCTGGGGGACCACCGCACATCGACAGGGACGCGGGGAAGGGGGGTCCCCGCAGCTCACCAGGGGGTGCAGAAAAGCAGGTTCCTGGGCAGAGCAACCCCCCCCCACACCCCCACTTCCAAGGGGCATTTCCCCGGGGGGGGGGGCTGCATGTGCCCGAACAGCCCCACCCCGGGAGTCACACCCTGCTCCCCAGCTGCAGGGTCTTGTGGGGGGCCCAGGGAGGATTCAGTGTGTGGTGGGGGGTCACCCCCAAAAAAGCCACCCCCCCTCTTCCAGGGGCCTCCCCAGCACGGGGACCCCCCCAGACCCCGAGTCTGCCTCAGGGGCCCCCCAGAAACCCCCATGTGGGCAGAGCCCCCCACCCCCGCGGGGAGGCTTTTCTGTGGCGGGAGGGGGAGAAGCTGGGGACGCCCCGGGGGGCAAAGGGGGGGCAGGGAGAGGGAGGGGCTGTGGGGCCTACGGGGCGCCCCTCCCCCCCGCGACGTCTCCATGGCAACGGGGCGCCGGGCCCGGCGCGCGGGGGTGGGGGAGGGGCGAGGGGGGCCCGCGGGGGGGAGGGGCCCGGCTCGCGGGGGGGTCTCACCGCGGCGCCCGGCTCGGGGGGGCGGGGCCTGGCGGGGGGCGGGGCCGGGGGGCCCTGGCCGCGGGGGGGGCTCCGGGTCTCTCGCCGCTTCCGCCGCCGCCGCCGCCTCCTCTCGCCGCTTGTTTGTGTTTGTACCAAGATGGCGGCGCTGCGCCGCGTCACGTGACGGGGGAGCCCGGGGACCGCGAGGGGGGAGGCCACGGCGGAGGGGTCACGTGACGGGGGAGAAACGGCCGCTCGGCTCGCGTGACGCACGCGCGCGCGTCTCCAAAGCGAGGCTGCGGCAGGACGGGGGGCGGGGCCGCCCTCACACACACCCCCAACCGCCGCCTGTCACGCGCGTGCGCCCTTCCGCGTGAGGCGTCCCCGCCCCGCCAGGACCACGTGACGGGGAACGGCCTTCGCCCTCCCGCGAGAGCCCCCCCCCCGCCCGCCGGCCCCTCACTGCGGGACTCGGGTCACGTGACATCCCCCGCCCCCGACAAACTGGTGATTCCCGCCTCCTGTGCTGCGGGAGACCGCGACGTCATCGCCCCATACGGGTGACGTCACCGCCTCGCCCGGTAATGCCAGGCACACTGTGACGTCACCGCCTGGCCCTGTGATGTCACCGTGTCCCGCTGCAAGGCCATTGCAGCAGCGGATGATGTCGCCATCCGGCCCCGTGA
Source organism: Malaclemys terrapin pileata (assembly GCF_027887155.1). NCBI lineage: Eukaryota > Metazoa > Chordata > Testudines > Emydidae > Malaclemys > Malaclemys terrapin. The sequence goes on along the minus strand of NC_071519.1, from coordinate 2,070,924 downwards.
TGTCACAATGTCACTCCATCCTGTCCGGGCGCGGAGCTGGTCCTCCAGCCCCCACCGCCCCCCGGAGGCCGGCGCGACGACATGATCTCCTCACAGCCTTACCTCTTCTGCCATGTCACCACATGCAGCAGCGATGTCATTGCAACACAAAATGACGTCACCAGCCCCCTTCTGAGCAGGGACAGCCCCCAGCAGGACAGCAATAGGCTGTGATGTCCACCGCGCTGTGCTGGGAGGTCATGGCCCCAGCCCACAGCATGACTGGGTGCCCTATGATGTCACCGGGGACTTGGCATATCACGCAAGGATGTCATCATCATACATTCGGGCACCGTGATGACCACGTGCTTCACCACGACGCTGCGGCCTCGCCTGCTGGTGGAGGGGAACCGGCTCCTGCCATCACAGCTCCACGTTCACCTCCTCCCGCAACAGCCCACTCCCCTCCCAGCGCTGGGGAGAGAACCCAGGAGTCCGGGCTCCCAGCTCCCCTGCTCTAACCCACCAGCCCCCACTCCCCTCCCAGAGCCGGGGAGAGAACCCAGGAGTCCTGGCTCCCAGCCCCTCCCCTGCTCTAACCACCAGCCCCCACTCCCCTCCCAGAGCCGGGGAGAGAACCCAGGAGTCCTGGCTCCCAGCCCCTCCCCTGCTCTAAGCACTAGCCCCCACTCCCCTCCCAGAGCCGGGGAGAGAACCCAGGAGTCCTGACTCCCAGCCCCCCCTGCTCTAACCCACCAGCCCCCACTCCCCTCCCAGAGCCGGGGAGAGAACCCAGGAGTCCTGGCTCCCAGCCCCCCTGCTCTAACCCACCAGCCCCCCTCCCCTCCCAGAGCCGGGGAGAGAACCCAGGAGTCCTGGCTCCCAGCCCCTCCCCTGCTCTAAGCACTAGCCCCCACTCCCCTCCCAGAGCCGGGGAGAGAACCCAGGAGTCCTGACTCCCAGCCCCCCCTGCTCTAACCCACCAGCCCCCACTCCCCTTCCAGAGCCAGGAGAGAACCCAGGCATCCTGACTCCCAGCCCCCCCTGCTCTAACCCACCAGCCCCCACTCCCCTTCCAGAGCCAGGAGAGAACCCAGGCATCCTGGCTCCTAGCCCCCACTGCTCTAACCCACCAGCCCCCTAGAAAAATGGGAGGGGAATAAAAACCACAGACACAAAATGTAACCCGTTTTTTACTGGGTGATTGGGAGGGTTCGGGGGGGCAGCTCCAGAAAACAGGGGGTTAATAATTTAGGGGTTACTGGGGGGGTATTGGAGGTGGGACGCGGGGGGGGCGAAGGAGAAAAGACGGGGCGCTGGGGGGGGCTTTCTCTCCCCTGCCCCCCCTCACGATCCGGGTTTGGGGGGAGGCCGGATGCTCCGATCCCTGCTAGGCCGAGGCTCCATTGGGGTCCGGGTCCCCCTCACGTTGCCCCCCGTTGTGGGGCCGCCCCCTGACGAAGGTGCCCTTGACCGACCCCTCCACCGCGGCTTTGAGCTGTGGGGGTTAGGCAGAGATAGCGCGTGAGGAACACCCCCACCCCCAAATCTCTGAGCCCGCCCGTCCCCAATTTGATCCACGACCCCCACCTGCTGCCCCCACCTCCTTCCACAACTTCCCTGAACCCCAATGCTCCCCCTGTGACCCCTACATCATCCCTGACCCCAGATCCCCCACGATCTCCCCACATGCCTTCTCTGACGCCACTGTGACCCCCATGTATTCCCTGACCCCCCCCCGATCCCCGGCATGACCCCCCGAGCTCCCTGCCCCCCGACCCCCGTGACCCCTCTGATCTGCTTGACGACCTGTGCACCCCATCCCACGCCCCCCCCACGCGCCCCATCTCCCCCCCACCCTACCTCTCGGAGGCTCACCACCCCGACCAGCCGGCCCACATTGGTGACATAGGCGGTCCGGAGGCCCAGCAAGTTGAAAAGGTCATAGCACTGTAGCGGGGGGTGCAGAGAAATGGGGGGGCAGACGTCAAACCAAGGGGGGCAGATATTGGGGGGAGCGGCTCAGAATCAGGGTTGGGGCTCAGGGGTCGGGACATGGCTATGGAGGGCACCCAGGAGTGGGGGGGGGGGCATTAGCTGGACCCGGGGGGGGGACATAATGGTATGCAAATGAGCCCCACCCCATTGCAGCCGCTAATTGAGGTGCAAAGGTCTTGTTCACACATTGCATATGCAAATGCATGCAAATGAACAAGTCGGGCTAATTGCGTATTCAAATTCATCTGCAACTCCTCCCGCACTAATTAAATATGCAAATTATCCTACCAGCCCCTCTGCCCCTAATTGCACATGCAAATTGATGTGCCAACGCCTTGCACTCTAATTGCCCATGCAAATTCACCCAAACTCCGCCCACCTTAATTGTATATGCAAATCTCTATCAACATGTAGAAGGAATTACCCCCAAGCGAATGCAAATGAGCGGCTGGCACATTTGCAGACATCATTTTACCTAATTGCTCTGCCCCAAGTGTGCTGCCGATGCCAGCGATGGCCCTATTTGCATATGCAAATTCATACCAATCGGAGGTCTGCTCAAGCCCGCCCAGCCAGTCCGGAGGTGGCACCCAGACTCGAGTCCTGGCAGGAGATTCCCGAGTCCCAGAATCCCTTGCGCCACCTCCGGCCCTGCGGTGGCTGCAAAGCATGCTGGGAAGAGGCTCCCCTGCAGCCGCCTCCCAGCATCCTTTGTGCCTGCCGCCGGCAGGCAAAGCATACTGGGAAGGCAGAGCAAAGGGCGAGCGGGCGATATGGGGGGACCCCCCGCGCCCCAAGGCACCCACCTGGTAGAGGGTCTCCTTCTCCAGCAGGCGGTAGGGGGCCGGGTCGATGGGCAGCTCCTCCAGCCGGACTGGCTCCTGCAGCTGCTGGCACTCCCAGTCCTCCACCTGCAGCCGGAGCAAAGCATCCTGGGAAAGATCCGCCTGGCTGGGGTCCTCCCAGAGTCATCGGCGCCAGCCCCTGCCAGGCAGCAGGCGCAAAGCATCCTGGGAAATATCCGCCCTGCTCTGCTCCCGTAGGGTTACCATATTTCAGCGAGCAAAAAAGAGGACGGGAGGAGCCCCGCCCCTGCCCCTCCCACTTCCCGCCCCCCCTGACCTCCCAACCCTCCCCCCGTTCCTTGTCCCCTGACTACCCCCTCCTGGGACCCCTGCCCCTAACTGCCCCCCAGGACTCCACTCCCTATCTAAGCCTCCCTGCCTCTTGTCCCCTGACTGCCCCAAACTTTATCCACACCCCCACCCCCAGACAGACCCCTGGGACTCCCATGCCCCATCCAACCACTCCCCACCCCCTGACAGCCCCCCCCAGAACTCCCAACCCATCTAAACCCCTCTGCTCCCTGTCCCCTGACTGCTCCGATCCCTCTCCCCACTCCTGCCCCCTGACAGCTCCCCCCCAGAACTCCCAGCCCCCTACCCCCCTGCTCCTTGTCCCCTGACTGCCCCCTCCTGGGACCCCTGCTCCTAACTGCCCTCCAGAACCCCACCCCCTACCTAAGACTCCCTGTTCCTTGTCCCCTAACTGCCCCCTCCTAAGACCCCCCCCCAACTGCCCACCAGGACCCTACCCCCTACCTGTACCCTGACTGCCCAAAACTTTCTCCACTCCCCCCAAAAGCCCCCCCCGTTTCTTGACTGCCCCCTCCAGAACCTCCCTGCCCCTTCTCCTGCCCCCCCTTACCCTGCTGCTCAGAACAGGGTGTTGGGCTCTGTGTCAGCCAGACACGTGGCTGAGCTCCCCAGCACAACAAAACCCGGTCCCTGGCCCTGCACAACAAAACCCGGTTCCTGGCCCTGCACAGTGCTGCCGGCCGGACCGGGTTGCAGGGGAGAGCTGCCCTTGTATCAGCACAAAGTGCTCTCGCTCCCGTTTTGCTACGCTGCATGGCAGAAACCGCTCCCAGTTGCAAAAGGGGAGGGCTGCACTTTGTGCTGAGACACTTGCTCAGAATGCAGGGCGGAGCTCCTCTCCAGCTGCTCCGGAGTCCAGCCCGGGACTTTCCTGCAGCCCTCCCAGCCACTCGCTCTGCCGGGGGAGGGGGGAAATCCCGGACATTGTGAGTGCTTTACAAATTCCCCCCCGGACGCTATTTTTAGCACAAAAAGGAGGACATGTCCGGGTAAATCCGGACGAATGGTAACCCTAGCTCCCGCCCTCAGGGTTCCTCCCAGAGTCCTTTGCATCAGCTCATGCCAAACAGCTGGCGCAAAGCATTCTGGGAACACCCCAATAAGGACATGGGATGAGAAGCTGCCTCCCAGTCTGACCCCCGATAGTCTGGGGCCGCCGCCCCCCATATGGGGGAGATTGGAGACACCCCCGGCCCCTTCAATCGCCCTGCAGACTGGGGGATGGCTGGGGGGGTCACGGTCCCCGCACCCGGGTACCGGGGGGGGTCCCCACGGACACGCAGCCCTGCCCCCGACATACCAAGTGACAGACGTCCTTCATCTTGACAGACAGCTGGGTGCCTCGCTCCTGGGGAATGGGGGGGGGCACAGATCAGCTCCCGCAGCATCACCATTGGGGGGTCCCCCAGCCCTCCCCTGCCACAATCCATGGGCCTCCCCTTCCCTGACCCCCACTCCCAGCCACATGCCTCCACCAATGGGTCCCCCTGCTCCCCTCCAGGCCCCCATCAATGCATCCTCCCAGCCCCACTGCACCCTCCCAAACGGGGGCCCCCTCCCCGCCACCCTGGCCCCCGGCACCTCCTCCTTGGATGTCTCCCAGTCGCCCGGCTCAGTAGAAACCTTCGGCGCTTCTGGGAAAGAGAGAGACACACGGGGTGGGAGCAAGTCAGATCACGCCACCCCCCCAGCCTCTGACGCTCCCCTGCCATCCCAGACCGTCCCCCCCAGACTCCATGTGCCCCCCACTCCATAACGCCCCCATCCTGCTCACCTGGCTTCTCCTCTGGGGTCCCCGGAGCTCCGTCTGCCCCCAGCAGCTGCAAGGGAAAGTCACTGAGTCAACCCCCAGCCCCTTGCCTAGCGCTGCTGAGATGAGCCACCTCTGGGGCGGGGCGGCCGGTTACCCAGTGACCCCTCGCCCGGCCCGGAGATGCAGCCACCTCTGGGGCGGGGCGGCCGGTTACCCAGTGACCCCTCGCCCGGCGCTGAGACGCAGCCACCTCTGGGGCGGGGCGGCCGGTTCCCCAGGGACCCCTCGCCCGGCGCTGAGACGCGGCCACCTCTGGGGCAGGCGGCAGATGAGACTCGGGCTGGGTGGGGCTGTTCACCTCGGACTGGCTGAGCAGATACTGGAATCGCTTCTCCGTGCTCAGCTGCTCAGACAGCAGCTTGGCCAGATGCTTCCTCCGGATAGAGCCCAGCAAGATCCGGCACTCTGCAAACAAGACAGGGGGGAATGGAGCAGGGGCCTGTCCCCTCTAGGGGGCGCTGGCTCCCACCCGGCCCCAGGGCAGGGACTGGCTGGCTCAGGGGGGCGGGGAATGGGGCAGGGGCCTGTCCCCTCTAGGGGGCGCCGGCTCCCACCCGGCCCCAGGGCGGGGACTGGCTGGCTCAGGGAGGCGGGGAATGGGGCAGGGGCCTGTCCCCTCTAGGGGGCGCCGGCTCCCACCCGGCCCCAGAGCGGGGACTGGCTGGCTCAGGGGGGTGGGGAATGGGGCAGGGGCCTGTCCCCTCTAGGGGGCGCCGGCTCCCACCCAGCCCCAGGGCAGGGATTGGCTGGCTCGGGGGGTGGGGAATGGGGCAGGGACCTGTCCCCTCTAGGGGGCGCCGGCTCCCACCCAGCCCCAGGGCAGGGATTGGCTGGCTCAGGGGGGCGGGGAATGGGGCAGGGGCCTGTCCCCTCTAGGGGGCGCCGGCTCCCACCCAGCCCCAGGGCAGGCACTGGCTGGCTCGGGGGGTGGGGAATGGGGCAGGGGCCTGTCCCCTCTGGGGGGCGCCGGCTCCCCCCCCCCCCCCCGGCCACAGGGCGGGGACTGGCTGGCTCGGGAGGGGCTCAGGGGGGCCACACTGACCTTGGGAGTCCACCAGGGGGAACTGTTTGAGGCTGGAAGCCTTCAGCAGACCCCGTATGTCCTTGAACCTGCAGCCCTGGGGGAGGTATTTGAGGTCCGTGACCATGAAATCCTCCGCGTAGATGTCGTGGGCCCTGGTGTGAGGCCGGGGGGAGGGTTAAAGCCGGAGAGAGAACCCAGGAGTCCTGGCTCCCAGCCCCCCCAATTTAACCCACCAACCCCCTCTCCCCTCCCCAAGCCGGGGAGAGAAGCCAGGAGTCCTGGCTCTCAGCCCCCCCTGCTCTAACCCACCAGCCCTCACTCCCCTCGCAGAGCCGGGGAGAGAACCCAGGAGTCCTGGCTCTCAGCCCCCCCTGCTCTAACCAGCAGCCCCCACTCCCCTCCCAGAGCCGGGGAGAGAACCCAGGAGTCCTGGCTCCTTGCCCGCCCTGCTCTAACCCACCAGCCCCCACTCCCCTCCCAGAGCCAGGGAGAGAACCCAGGAGTCCTGGCTCCCAGCCCCCCCTGCTCTAACCCACCAGCCCCCACTCCCTTCCCAGAGCCAGGGAGAGAACCCAGGCATCCTGGCTTCCCGCCACCCCACCCCACCCCGCCTCGGGCGGGACCCCGGCGTCCGGGCGCACCCGCTCTGCCCCACGCCCAGCTTGGGGAGGTAGGGCAGCTGCTTGGCGATGATGATGCCGTCAAAGAAGGAGGCCTGGAGCCGCTGGCTCAGTCCGTTGGCCACCAGCACCGCGATGAGCACGGGCAGGACGTGGGACATCTGCCCGGTCAGCTCGAACACCAGCAGCGCCGTCGACAGCGTGTGGGTCACCGCGCCCGAGTAGGCCGCCGCGCCTGGGGGGAAGGGACGGGGGGGTGAGCCCCTCGGAGCCGTAACACCCCCCGCCGAGCCCCCCGGCCCCCCACGACGAAGTGGAAATGCCCCCGAGTCCTGACTGGCTTTGCAGACAGCAGTTCCGGAGCATCTCCTTGGGGACCCTGTGTGACGGAGCAGGGAGCAGGGCAGATTTGACCTGGGAATGTTGCAGGGGGGTTGCAGTGGGAATGTGGGACTTCCCTTGAAGGAAGCTACCTGAGCTGTAACCTGAGCCAGGAACGGGGGTGGGGAGAATTAACACCTTCTGCCCGGGAGACTGGACAAAGGAGAGGAGCAGCGGGAGGGGCTTGGAGTTGAGTTTCGGTTGGGGCTGGGTGGTGCAACGCAGGGAACCCCAAGCTGGGGTCTAAGCTCCCTGAACCTCCCAGAGGGACCTAATTGAGGGGGTCTGGTCGTACCTACACGCTCTGCTTGAGACGGTGTTCCTGTCCTTAAATAAACCTTCTGCTTTACTGCCTGGTTGAGAGTCGCAGTGAATCTCGGGAAGAGGGGTGCAGGGCCCTAACTCCCCCACACTCCGCAACACCCTGTGACAACTGGTGGGAGCAGTGGGATAAAACTGCACGGTCGGGGTTGTGACGAACTGGGCCTGTTCTCACGGTGGTCTGTGAATGCTGACAGGGGAGTGTTCTGGGATAGTCTGCATTGCAGGATGGGATCTGCCCGAGGGCGCATACCTGAGTGTGTAACATGAGAACCCAGGAAGGGGTTGAAGGGGAGGCGACTCCTTAGCCCGGGAAACTGAACAAAGGCTGTGGGAGGGGTCGCTGAAAGCAGTGTGCTGGAAGCAGGCAGGGAGAGAGGGCTGGGGGGCATAGATGGCTCTGACCTCCCAAGGGGGGCTGGGCTTGGATGCCCGGGGACCCCAAGATGGACCTAACTGAGGGGGTCCCTGTTGTCTGTGCCTGCAAGACCTGTCTTGGACTGTATTCCTGTCATCCAAATAAACCTTCTGCTTTACTGGCTGGCTGAGAGTCATGGTGAATCGCAGGAAGCCGGGGGTGCAGGGCCCTGAGTCCCCCGATACTCCGTGACAGGGGTTCCTCCGGGAAACCGTGGGGAGCTGAGAGCAGACAGGCCCACTTCGTCACCCCCCCGCCAAGCCCCCCAGTGCCCCTCGCAGCGGCTCGTACCGGCCAGGGCGTAGGCCGCGGGGCCGATGGCGATACGGATCCCATCGGAGACGATCCCCTCGGGAAAAACCTTGGCCATGATCTCCCCATAGAGCCGCCCAGCCCCGCACCTGTGGGCAGAGAGCCCCCCCCCCAGGTTAGACGAAGACCCCAGCCAGACGTCCTGAGCCAATCCCGGGATATGGCCAGGGGCTGGGAGCCAGGACTCCTGGGTTCTCTCCCCGGCTTTAGCAGGGAAGTGGGGGCTGGTGGGTTAGAGCAGGGGGCGCTGGGAGCCCAGACGCCTGGGTTCTCTCCCCGGCTCTGGGAGGGGCGTGGGGGCTGGTGGGTTAGAGCAGGGGGGGCTGGGAGCCCAGACGCCTGGGTTCTCTCCCCGGCTCTGGGAGGGGCGTGGGGGCTGGTGGGTTAGAGCAGGGGGGGCTGGGAGCCAGGACTCCTGGGTCTCTCCTGACTCTGGGAGGGGAGCGGGGGCTGGTGGGTTAGAGCAGGAGGGGGACTGGGAGCCCGGACGCCTGGGTTCTCACCGTAGACGAAGACGGGCAGGAAGTAGCCGGCGGGGACGACCATGGTGGTGGCGAGGGAGCAGCATGAAGAACTGGGGAGGAGGGATGAGCGAATGAAACAGCCCCCCTCTCTCCGGCCCCCCCTCACCTCCCCGACACCTGGTCCCCCCCAGCGACCGGCAGCCAGCAGCGGGGTCCCCCCACCTTGGCGAGCAGGAAGAAGCTGAGCATCTCGAGGGAGGAGAGCCGGGGGTGGGTCCACTGGAGCCAGGGGTCCGCGTAGGAGGGGTGGGGGGGCTGGCGGGGTGGCGTTCAGCCCCCCCCAGCTCCGCCCGTCCCCAGGTGCAGTTGTTGAAGAAAGTCTCCAGCAGCTCCTTCATGGTCAGCTTGGGGGGGACACAGAGCAAGGGGGGGTGAGACGGGGGAGTGGGGGGGGATCCCGGCCGGGGGGGGGGTGAGATGGGGAAGTGGGGGGGGATCCCGGCCGGGGGGGGGGAGGGGAACACAGAGCAAGGGGGATCCGGACAGGGTAGGGGGTGAGACAGGGGAGTGGGGGGGATCCCAGACGGGGGGGGTTGGGGGATGAGGTGGGGAAGTGGGGGAGGGATCCCAGCCGGGGGAGGGGAGAGAGGGGGGGGTGAGACAGGGGAGTGGGGGGGGGGATCCCGGCCGGGGGGGGGTGAGACAGGGGAGTGGGGGGGAATCCCAGACGGGGGGGGTTGGGGGCTGAGGTGGGGAAGTGGGGGGGATCCCAGCTGGGGGAGGGGAGGGGAGGGGGAGAGGGGGTGAGACGGCGAAGTGGGGGGGGATCCCGGCCAGAGGGAGGTGGGGGAGGGAAGGGAAGGGGGTATCCCGGGCGGGGGAGGGGAGGGGAGAGGAGGGGGGTGAGACGGGGAAGTGGGGGGGGGATCCCGGCTCGGGGGGTTAGGGGATGAGGTGGGGGAAGTGGGGGGGATCCCAGGCCGGGGGGAGGGGAGGGGAGGGGAGGAGGGGGTGAGACGGCGAAGTGGGGGGGGATCCCGGCCAGAGGGAGGTGGGGGAGGAAGGGAAGGGGAGGGGGTATCCCGGGCGGGGGAGGGGAGGGGAGAGGGGGGTGAGACAGGAAGTGGGGGGGGGATCCCGCCGGGGGGGAGGGGAGAGGGGGGGTGAGACAGGGAAGTGGGGAGGATCCCGGCCAGAGGGAGGCGGGGAGAGGGGGTAGGGGAGGGGGGTATCCGGGCGGGGGAGGGGAGGGATGGCAGGGGGAGAGGGCGGGGGTGAGATGGGGGAAGTGGGGGGATCCCGGCCAGAGGGAGGTGGGGGGAGGGGCGGGGAGGGGGTTATCACGGCTGGGGGAGGGGAGGGGAGAGGGGGGTGAGACGGGGAAAGTGGGGGGGATCCCGGCCGGGGGGGGGTGAGACGGGGAAGTGGGGGGGATCCCGACCGTGGGGGGGTGAGACGGGGAGTGGGGGGGATCCCGGCCGGGGGGGGGTGAGACGGGGGAGTGGGGGGGATCCCGGCCGGGGGGGGGTGAGACGGGGGAGTGGGGGGGATCCTGGCCGGGGGGGGGGAGACGGGGAAGTGGGGGGGGATCCCCGGCCAGAGGGAGGCGGGGGAGGGGAGGGGGTATCCCGGGCGGGGGAGGGGAGGGAGGGGAGGGGAGAGGGGGGGTGAGACGGGGGAAGTGGGGGGGATCCCGGCCAGAGGGAGGCGGGGGAGGGGAGGGGGGTATCCCGGCCGGGGGAGGGGGAGGGGAGGTGTAGATAAATCTCTGATAATTTTCATATGACTTTACATTGTGCCTCATCACATAACCTTGTAAAAACCTGTGTTTTCATGGGACTTTGTACCAAAGCCTCACGTGGGCACTTTGCACGGCCCCTTGGTAGAATGTTATAGCCCCCTAAGGACAGAATAAGAGAGAAGAAAGATGTCTTTTTGCTGGGAGTAGAAACACGAGTTCCCCCCACTCTCAATCACTTGCCGGGTTGAATGACCGAGGGGTGGATGAGCCAGGCGGGGAAGGCAGCACCTCCAGACAGCCTCAGCCGGTGCGGGGGGGGCTGGGAGCCAGCCCCAAGGCCGATCAAACGTGTCAAGTGGGCTGCCTCTATCAAAGAAACTGAGGAACCACCTGATCAGCATCCTAGACAGCCACCAGGAAAACATCAGAAAAGAGCCCTCCAACCTGGCACCTCTCACAACCAGCCCTCCACACAACCGGACTTCGCTACAGCCAGACCGGAGATCTGCGGTACACACCTCACCGCTCTACAAAGGAAAAAGGACCGTAAGCTGTCTAAAATCCTACCTGCCACATGGGGCCACAACAGGGTACCCCGAACTCACCCAGCAATATCGTCAATTTATCCAGCTACACACTCAACCCGGCAGAAGAGTCTGTCCTATCTCGGGGACTCTCCTTTTGCCCCAGCACCCCCACGAACATGATACAGTTCTGTGGTGATCTGGAAGCCTACTTTCGCCGCCTCCAACTCAAAGAATACTTTCAAGATAACACTGAACAGCGCACTGATACACAGATACCCTCCCACCAACAACACAGGAAGAAGAACTCCACATGGACTCCTCCTGAGGGTCGAAATGACAGTCTGGACCTATACATAGAATGCTTCCGCCGACGTGCACAGGCAGAAATTGTGGAAAAACAACATCGCTTGCCTCATAACCTAAGTCGTGCAGAACGCAATGCCATCCACAGCCTCAGAAACCACCCTGACATTATCATCAAAGAGGCTGATAAAGGAGGTGCTGTTGTCATCATGAACAGGTCTGACTACCAGAAGGAGGCTGCCAGACAACTCTCCAATACCAAATTCTACAGGCCACTTTCCTCAGATCCCACTGAGGAATACACTAAGAAACTGCACCATCTACTCAGGACACTCCCTACGCTAACACAGGAACAAATCAACATACCCTTAGAGCCCCGACCGGGATTATTCTATCTACTTCCTAAGATCCACAAACCTGGAAATCCTGGACGCCCCATCAGCTCGGGCATTGGCACTCTCACTGAAGGACTGTCTGGATATGTGGACTCCCTACTCAGACCCTACGCCACCAGCACTCCCAGCTATCTCCGTGACACCACAGATTTCCTGAGAAAACTACAATGCATTGGTGACCTCCCAGAAAACACCATCCTAGCCACCATGGATGTAGAGGCTCTCTACACAAACATCCCACACACAGATGGAATACAAGCTGTCAGGAACAGTATCCCTGATGATGACACAGCACAACTTGTTGCTGAGCTCTGTGACTTTATCCTCACGCACAATTATTTCAAATTTGGTGACAATATATACCTCCAGACCAGTGGCACCGCTATGGGCACCCGCATGGCCCCACAATATGCCAACATTTTTATGGCTGACCTGGAACAATGCTTCCTCAGCTCTCGTCCACTCATGCCCCTTCTCTACCTACGCTATATTGATGACATCTTCATCATCTGGACCCACGGGAAGGAGACCCTGGAAGAATTCCAAGATGATTTCAACAGCTTCCACCCCACCATCAACCTCAGCCTGGACCAATCTACACGGGAGGTCCACTTCCTAGACACCACTGTACAAATAAGCGATGGCCACATTAACACCACCCTATACCGAAAACCCACCGACCGCTACACCTACCTTCATGCCTCCCGCTTCCACCCCGGTCACACCACACAATCCATCGTCTACAGCCAAGCACTGAGGTACAATCGCATCTGCTCCAACCCCTCAGACAGAGACCAACACCTACAAGATCTTGACCAAGCATTCTCAAAACTACGATACCCACACAAGGAAATAAAGAAACAAATCAACAGAGCCAGACGTGTACCCAGAAGCCTCCTGCTACAAGACAGGCCCAGAAGAGAAACCAACAGAACTCCACTGGCCATCACCTACAGTCCTCAGCTTAAACCTCTCCAACGCATCATCAGTGATCTACAACCCATCCTGGACAATGATCCCTCACTTTCACAGACCTTAGGAGGCAGGCCAGTCCTCGCCCACAGACAACCCGCCAACCTTAAGCATATTCTCCCCAGCAACCACGCACCGCACCATAACAACTCTAACTCAGGAACCAACCCATGCAACAAACCTCGATGCCAACTCTGCCCACATATCTACACCAGCAACACCATCACAGGACCTAACCAGATCAGCTACAACATCACCAGCTCATTCACCTGCACGTCCACCAATGTTATATATGCCATCATATGCCAGCAATGCCCCTCTGCTATGTACATTGGCCAAACTGGACAGTCACTACGCAAAAGGATAAATGGACACGAGTCAGATATCAGGAATGGCAATATAAAAACCTGTAGGAGAACACTTCAACCTCCCTGGCCACACAATAGCAGATGTAAAGGTAGCCATCTTACAGCAAAAAAACTTCAGGACCAGACTCCAAAGAGAAACTGCTGAGCTCCAGTTCATCTGCAAATTTGACACCATCAGATCAGGATTAAACAAAGACTGTGAATGGCTTTCCAACTACAGAAGCAGTTTCTCCTCCCTTGGTGTTCACACCTCAACTGCTAGCAGAGCACCTCACCCTCCCTGATTGAACTGACCTCGTTATCTCCAGACTGATTTATACCTGCCTCTGGAGATTTCCATTACTTGCATCTGAAGAAGTGAGGTTCTTACCCACGAAAGCTTACGCTCCCAATACTTCTGTTAGTCTCAAAGGTGCCACAGGACCCTGCTGCTTTTACCGATCCAGACTAACACGGCTACCCCTCTGATGCATAAAGACAAGCAGACATATTGATGGCCTCGGGGGCTAGGAGCCAGCACCTTCTTTTGGAAAACACCCTCTTTGAACAGCAGTGGGACAACCCCCAGAGACAAGCAGCACAAAGGACCAACGGACACAGACACGGAGTTTGAATCTGTACATTTGCACGAGAGGGAAGCGGCTATAAAAGTGAGGTGTCTTGCACAGGACCCCGGGTCTCGTCTTGTCAACATGGGAGCATCGATCCGGATCGGCAGAAGCCCAGCTCCACCCCCTCCCCCATCTAACTCACCTGGCCAGTGCAGTTAAGGGGAGCAGCTAGTTGGTAACAACAAGACTGTGTGTGTGTGTGTGTGTGTGTGTGTGTGTGTGTGTGTGTGTGTGTGTGTACACACTATATATAGAGATCATATGCATATAATACAGTGTTAACGAATACACGTATTACTAATAAATGTGGCGTTTTGCCTTATTCCCCCGGAATAGATCCTGCACAGTACGGGGAGGGGAGGGGAGGGGAGGGGGGATCCCGGGCCAGGAGGCAGGAGGGGTGAGATGGGGAAGTGGGGGGGGATCCCGGACAGGGGGCGGGGGAGAGGAGGGAGGATCCCGGATGGGGGATCCCAGCCAGGAGGTGGGGGAGGGGAAGGGGGGTCCTGGCCGGGGGAGGGGAGGGAAGTGGGGGGGGATCCCGGCCAGGGGGTGGGGGAGGGAAGGGGGGATGAGATGGGGAAGTGGGGGGGATCCTGGCCAGGGGGTGGGGGAGGGGAGGGGGGAATCCTGGCCGGGGGGTGGGGGAGGGGAGGGGGGACTTACCCGCGCCCCCAGGTACTGCCCCAGCCCGTGGGGGAAGGTAACGCTCGCCAGCACCAGGGAGACCAGCCCCGCATGGAGGATTTTGCTGTGGGAGGGGGAGAAAACGGGGGTGATGGTCACTGAAGGGGGGGCGAAGGGGGAGTGAGGAGAGATGGGGGGCTGGGGAGGGGCCTGGCACTGGGAGATGGGGGTGCTGTGGGAGGGAGGGCTCTGGGGGAGACAGGGGTGAGATGGGGGGCCTGGCTCTGGAGGGGCTGGGGGGGAGATGGGGGGCTGGGGGAGGTGGGGGACTCGGGGGGGCTGTGGCAGAGATGGGGGCTGGGGAGGCAGAGGGACTCTGAGGGGGAGATGGGGGCTGGGGGAGCCGGGGGACTCTGGGGGGGCTGGGGGAGGCGGAGGGCTCTGGGGGGGCTGGGGGGAGATGGGGCGCTGAGGGAGGCGGGGGACCCGGGGGGGCTGTGGCAGAGATGGGGGCTGGGGGAGGCAGGGGGACTCTGAGGGGGAGATAGGGGGCTGGGGGAGCCGGGGGACTCTGGGGGGGCTGGGGGAGGCGGGGGACTCGGGGGGCTATGGCGGAGGTGGGCAGCTGGGGGAGGCGGGGGGTTCTGGGGGGGCTCTGGGGGAGATGGGGGCTGGGGGAGGTGGGGGCTCTGAGGGGGCTCTGGGGGGGCTGGGGGGTGAGCCAGAGGGAGCCAGGGGTGGGGGTCGAGCCAGTGGGTCTGTAAGGGGCGGGGGCCCAGCAGGTCTGACTAGGGAGCTGGGTGGGGGACAGAGGGGAGCTCTGGGATTCAGGAGGCTGGAGCGTGGGGATCTGGGGGGGATCTAGGGGGTGCCGTGGGGGGATCTAGGGGGTGCCCCCCGCTGGTGGGGCAGGGGTCTCTGAGGGTTGAGGCCAGTCTGCCGGCTCTGGGCACCCCAGTGGAAGGTGCCGGGGCGGTCCCGGGGGGCAGGAGCCAGGGGAGGGTTTGGGGATCCCGGGGGGGTCACTCACTTGCGGCCCAGCAGGCGCTGGGGCAGTGGCCGGTTCTGCAGGGCCAGCAGCAGGTTACGGTGGCAGAAGAGGTAGACGCAGCAGAGAGCCCCACACAGCGCCCTGCGGGGATAGCGTCAGGCAAACCCAGGCGTCCGGGCCCCACCCCCACCCACAACACCCCCCTCCCAGAGCCGGGAGAGAACCCAGGAGTCCTGGCCCTGCCCCCACCCACGACATCCCCCTCCCAGAGCCAGGGAGAGAACCCAGGAGTCCTGGCTCCCAGCCCTCTGCCTATCCCCCCCACTCACCCCAGCAGGGCGAACGAGAGCAGCTCGGGCAGGTCGAAGGGGAACTCGACGCGCCAGCTGGTGCTGAAGAGAACGGCCACCGTCTCTGGGAGGCACCAGGGGGGACAGTTAGTGTGGGGGGCCAGGTCCCCCATCTTCCCCGCCTGGCCCTCAGCCCCTAAAGCCCTGCGATGTGGGCCCCCTGCCCTGTTTCCCATTTCTCCAGCCCCCCACAATCCTCTGACCCCAGGTCTCCCCCCACTGCCCCGCCCCTGCACCCCATTTCTCCAGCCCCCCCAACCCTCTCACTCCAGATCTCCCCCTCCCCATCCCCCATTTCTCCAGCCCCCCACAACCCTGTGACCCCAGAACTCCCCCTCTCCATCACCCAATTTCCCCAGCCCCCCAAAACCCTCTCACTCCAGATCTCCCCCCACTGCCCTCCCCTGTACCCCATTTCCCCAGCCCCCCCACAACCCTCTCACCCCAGATCTCCCCGCTGCCCCCTCCCCTGCCCCCCATATCTCTACCCCACAACCTTCTCACTCCAGATCACCCCCTCCCCATCCCCCATTTCTCCAGCCCCCCCACAACCCTGTGACCCCAGACCTCCCCCCACTGCCCCTCCCCTACACCCCATTTCCCAAGTTCCCCAAAACCCTCTGACCCCAGATCTCCCCTTCCCCCATCCCCCATTTCCCCAGCCCCCCAGCCCTCTCCCCCCAGCTCTCCCGGCCCCCATACCGCTCTCGCCGTGGAGCAGGGGCAGCAGCCGGAAGGTGAGGGCGGCGCAGGTCGCGGAGAAGAAGCCGCGCCAGTAATCGCGCAGCGCGAAGTGCGTCCCGGTCGCCTCCACGGAGAACAGCACCCCTGGGGGGCGGGGGGGTCAGCCGGGAACCGGGCCCCCTGCAAGCCCCCCACACGCCCTCCTCGGGCCCCCTCCCCTGAGTCCCCCGCGTGCCGACCACCCACGGGCCCATCATGCACCCCCAGGTCCCTCCCATGCACCTGCAGTCCTCCCCCCATGCCCCCGGGTCTCCCCGTGCACCCCCAGACCTCCCCCCGCACCCCCCGGTCCTCCCATGCACCCCCAGACCTCCCCCGATCCCCTGGGTCCCCCCATGCACCCCAGATCTCCCCCCATCCCCTGGGTCCCCCCATGCACCCCCAGACCTCCCCCCGTGCCCCCCAACCACCATCTCCCCCCAGTCATCTGTGGGCAGAACAGCACCCCGTGGTCCCCCCCAAACCGTCTCCCTCCCCACCCCCCTTTCTCTGCCCCTCCCCCAGGCCCCACGAGTGCTTTGGGGTCACTCACCCCCCACGGGGGCCACGAAGCAGCAGGCCACCCCCACGGCCGCCCCAGCCACCAACATCTCGTACTTGCGGGCCGGGTTCTGGGGCACAGAAATGGGGGGGTGAGAGGTGGGGGGCTGCTGGGGGCTGGGGTGGTGGTTGGGACAGTTTGGGGGCTGGGAGAGGAAGAGGGGGCCGCTCGGGAGTGGGGGAGGGGCCGGGGAGGGGGAGGGGCCAGGGGAAGTTTGGGGGGGGGGGGCCGGGGGCAGCTCGGAGGTGGGGGAGGGGCCAGGGGAAGTTCAGGGGGGCGGGGCAGCTCGGGAGTGGGGGAGGGGCCAGGGGAAGTTCGGGGGGGGCCGGGGCAGCTCGGGGGTAGGGGCGGGGCCGGAGAGCGGGAGGGGCCAGGGAAAGTTGTGGGGGCTGGGGACACCCCCAGACTCACCTCCTTGGTCCCAGCGACTCTAACCATCACGCGGCCGAGCTGGGTGGCCAGGATCGTGGCCATGTGAACGAAGGGGCCCTGGGAAGAGAGCCGGGGTCACCGCAGCCACCCCAGATCCCCCCGATCCCCCCAATCCCCAGTCCCCCCAATTTCCCCCAGATCCCCCCAATCGCCAGCCCCCCCGATCGCCCCAGATCGCCCAGTCTCCAGCCCCCCAGATCCTCCTAACACACCCAGCCCCCACCTCCCAGATCCCTACCCCCCCAATCCCTCACCCCAGAAACCCCAGCCCCACAAATACCCCCAGACTCTGACCCCCAGGGACCCCAGCCCACCAGTTCCATGCACACTCCCCATCCCCCAGATCCCCCTAAAACACCCACCTCCCAGATCTCCGCCCCCTCAATCCCCCATCCCCAGAGACCTAATCCCCCCAACTCCCCCCAGCCTCTGACCCCCAGCCCCTCCCAAGGACCCTCCCACTCACCACTTTGCCTAGGAAGATGGTGCTGCCGGCCCCCAGGGTGCAGATCACCCCGACCAGCTTGGCCAGGCCAGTTCGCAGGGTGAAGAACTCGCTCAGCACGACTCCCCGGAGCGTCACCTTCAGCTCGGGGATCCCGGAGCCTGGGGGGGGGGGGACGCGTGAGAGCCCCCCACGGCCCTGGGATGGGGGACCCCGCAGTCACACCCCCCACGGCCCCAAGGACCCTGAGTTCCCAGCCCCCCACGGCCCGGGGATGGGGGACCCCGTGTTTACATCCCTCCACGGCCCTGGGGATTGGGGACCCCATGTTCCCAGCCCCCCACAGCCCCGGAGATGGGGGATCCCACGTTCACAACCCCCCAAATCCCCCCTCCCCCAGGTTCTCGGGGCTGTGGCGGGGTAGGGGGGCCCGGGCCCTACCTGCAGCCTGCGGCGAGATGTATTTGGCCACTCCGGCCGAGACCATCATGAGCCCCGTGTGGTAGAGGACCCAGGAGAAGTACTGCAGGGCCCGGTACCCCTCCAGCGCGTCGTACACCCACAGGTTGGCTGGGGGGCGACAGGGGGGGGTTAGGGCAGGGATCCCACCCCCTGCGTCCCCCCTTGGACCGGCGCCGTACGTGGGGTTCTATGGAGGGCTGGGGATCTGGGGTGGAGGGGCGCGACTGAGGGGGGCAAACGCAGGGGGGGGTCAGCATCTCACAAGGGACCTCAAATCCTGTCTCCCTTGGGCTGCCCCTGCCAGCAATTCCCACGGCTCTGGGACCCTGGGGGGAGGGGTTGGGGGGGGCACCTCGCTGGAACTTGGAGATGATGACGTCGAGGCCGAAGCTGATGGTCGCCATGCAGATCCCCAAGAGGAAGAGGAAGATCCAATCCTCGCCCAGCTTCAGGATCTGGGAGCGGACGGACAGACCCAGCGCTGCAAGAGAGACGGACAGAGGGTGCCCCTCACTCCCGACCCGCAGCCCCTGCCACCCAGCCCCCCCAGCTCTCCCGGTGCCCCTCACTCCCGACCCGCAGCCCCTGCTAACCCAGCCCTGCCCCCCCTCCAGCTCTGCCGGTGCCCCTCACTCCCGACCCGCAGCCCCTGCCACCCAGCCCCCCCAGCTCTCCCGGTGCCCCTCACTCCCGACCCGCAGCCCCTGCTAACCCAGCCCTGCCCCCCCCTCCAGCTCTGCCGGTGCCCCTCACTCCCGACCCGCAACCGACTTCCTGCGGGATCCCCTCCCTCTCCCTGGCCCCCCAGTCATGTCCAGGTGCGGAAAATCCTTGAGGCAGCTGCTGTCCTTGACCCCGGGGCCAATCTGTGTTCGTGTCACACACTCACCGTGTGATGAGAGGACCGGGGGTGGGGGGGAGGTGAAGGGAACCCAAACCCCAACCGGCCCCAGCCTGAATCCCAGGCCCTGTCCATGAACAACCAGCCCTGTTTATACCCCAAACACAGACTGTAACAATGTGATTCCCTTCCGGCCCGGAGCCCTGGGCTCCCCCTTCCCCCAGCCCTGCTGGTGCCCCTCACTCGCGACCCGCAGCCCCTGCTAGCCCAGCCCTGCCCCCCCCCAGCTCTGCCGGTGCCCCTCACTCCCGACCCGCAGCCCCTGCTAGCCCAGCCCTGCCCCCCCCCCAGCTCTGCCGGTGCCCCTCACTCCCGACCCGCAGCCCCTGCTAGCCCAGCCCTGCCCCCCCCCAGCCCTGCCGGTGCCCCTCACTCCCGACCCGCAGCCCCTGCTAGCCCAGCCCTGCCCCCCCCAGCTCTGCCGGTGCCCCTCACTCCCGACCCGCAGCCCCTGCTAGCCCAGCCCTGCCCCCCCCAGCTCTGCCGGTGCCCCTCACTCCCGACCCGCAGCCCCTGCTAGCCCAGCCCCGCCCCCCCCAGCTCTGCCGGTGCCCTCACTCCCGACCCGCAGCCCCTGCCAGCCCAGCCCCGCCCCCCCCAGCTCTGCCGGTGACCCTCACTCCCGACCCGCAGCCCCTGCCAGCCCAGCCCTGCCCCCCCAGCTCTGCCGGTGCCCCTCACTCCCGACCCGCAGCCCCTGCTAGCCCAGCCCTGCCCCCCCAGCTCTGCCGGTGCCCCTCACTCCCGACCCACAGCCTCTGCCCCCCCCAGCCCCCTCCAGCTCTGCCGGTGCCCCTCACTCCCGACCCGCAGCCCCTGCCAGCCCAGCCCTGCCCCCCCAGCTCTGCCGGTGCCCCTCACTCCCGACCCGCAGCCCCTGCTAGCCCAGACCCCACCCCCCAGCTCTGCCGGTGCCCCTCACTCCCGACCCGCAGCCCCTGCCAGCCCAGCCCTGCCCCCCCCAGCTCTGCCGCTGCCCCTCACTCCCGACCCGCAGCCCCTGCCAGCCCAGCCCTGCCCCCCCAGCTCTGCCGGTGCCCCTCACTCCCGACCCGCAGCCCCTGCCAGCCCAGCCCTGCCCCCCCAGCTCTGCCGGTGCCCCTCACTCCCGACCCGCAGCCCCTGCTAGCCCCGCCCTGCCCCCCCCAGCTCTGCCGGTGCCCCTCACTCCCAACCCGCAGCCCCTGCTATCCCAGCCCTGCCCCCCCAGCTCTGCCGGTGCCCCTCACTCCCGACCCGCAGCCCCTGCTAGCCCAGGCCTGCCCCCCCGAGCTCTGCCGGTGCCCCTCACTCCCGACCCGCAGACCCTGCTAGCCCAGCCCTGCCGCCCCCCCAGCTCTGCCGCTGCCCCTCACTCCCGACCCACAGCCTCTGCCCCCCCCAGCTCCTCCCAGCTCCGCCGCTGCCCCTCATTCCCGACCCACAGCCTCTGCCCCCCCAGCTCCCCCCAGCTCCGCCGCTGCCCCTCACTCCCGACCCACAGCCCCCTTACGTTTCAGCGCCTGTATCACTCTTTGCACAGCCTTGCGCCCCCTCGGCCGCTGGTCCCTGCCAAACAGCTTCTGGTACGTCTCCCCGAGCAGTTCACTGTCCAGCTGCTGCCCCTGGGGCTCCGGCCCCCCAACCCCCTCCTTGGGCTCCCCCTTCCTTGAGTTGCACAGTCCCATGGCCCTGCCTGGCTCCACTGGCTAGCCCCCATCCCCTCTCCCTAGGGTTTATAGCCCCATCAGCCCTGCCCCACCCTGGGGGGAGCGGAACCAGCTGCCTGGAGCCAGGGACACCGGTCTGGGCCAGGCAAAGACAGGCAGGGGCGGGGGCAGGCAGAAAGAGAGAGTGTGGGGAGATTAGAGGGTGGGTGTGAGGCCAGACAGACAGATAGACAGGTAGATAGATGGGGGATGGGTGTGGGGGGAGAGTGGGGGGACCAGGGATGGGGATAGATAGATAGAGGGGGTGGATGGGGATAGATAGATAGAGGGGGTGGATGGGGATAGATAGATAGATAGATAGATAGATAGATAGATAGAGGGGGTGGATGGGGATAGATAGAGAGAGAGATAGATAGATAGATAGATAGATAGATAGAGGGGGTGGATGGGGATAGATAGATAGATAGATAGATAGATAGATAGATAGATAGATAGAGGGGGTGGATGGGGATAGATAGATAGATAGATAGATAGATAGATAGATAGATAGATAGATAGATGGGGTGGATGGGGATAGATAGATAGAGGAGGTGGATGGGGATAGATAGATAGAGGGGGTGGATAGGGATAGATAGATAGATAGATAGATAGAGGGGGTGGATGGGGATAGATAGATAGATAGATAGATAGATATTGGGGGTGGATGGGGACGGATAGATCGCGGGATGGGGGTGGCAATGGATGGCTAGACACCTGTGTCTACGGGCGTGCAGTGTCACTGTAGCCAGGTGGGTCCCGGGGTGAGGGAAGATCTTTTCCTGGACCAATGTCTGTTGGCCTGGGGACGGAGAGACAGAGGCAGATTCTCTGCCAAGGCCACCGGCTCCGATCTGGCCCGAGGGCCGGGCACTGGCGGCTCTGCTCCGGGGAGCGAGGTGGGGTGGGGGAGTTAGGGGCTGGTGCCTGGGCTTTGCAAAGCTTCAGGGCGTCCCCCTCCCCAGTCCCACCCTGCTGTTGTGACAACAAACCCAGGGGAAGGGCCCCCAGATGTCCAGAGCCTGTGGGAGACACCTCTCCCTGGGGCACCAGATACCAGGCGGGGCTGGGAGCCAGGACTCCTGGGTTCTCTCCCCGGCTCTGGGAGGGGAGTGGGGGCTGGTGGGTTAGAGCGGGGGGGCTGGGAGCCAGGACTCCTGGGTTCTCTCCCCGGCTCTGGGAGGGGAGTGGGGGCTGGTGGGTTAGAGCGGGGGGGCTGGGAGCCAGGACGCCTGGGTTCTCTCCCTGGCTCTGGGTTATGGATTAACATGGGAGGGGGGGGTAGGTGAAGGGCTGGGCTGGGTCCAACACGAACTTTGACTCCCAGGAGCGAAGGCATCCTCAACAGGTGGAAAAATAAACTGGGCATGAAACTTCCAGGTGGCTCTGTCCTTGCGGGAGTGTGGAAACTGGAAAGTGCCCCCCCCTCACACACACACACACACTCTATAGGATGGAAAGAATGTCAAGGCCCCTCCTCAGCCCTGGAATTCGGGGTGGGGGGGAACAGACAGATACTGCCTGGGGCTGGGGGCTGGAATAGTCCAGGGAGGGACCCGTGGGGCGGGGGCTTCGTTCCCTTACTGACCTATTCCCCCAGGACCCCTTTCTCCTGCCCCCCAGCCCATTTCCCCCTCCCCCTGCCCCCCAATTCCCCTGTGGCCCATCTCCCCTCAACCTGCTGGGCCCCCAACCCCTGGGGCTCCCCTCCTTCTGGGCCCCCCTCTTCCCAGTAGCCTGCAATTTCCCCAGGCTTCTCCCCCTAACCTCCTTTGCCCCCCTCTCCCTCTAACCCCCCAGTCTCCCCCATTCTCCTGTAACCCCCCAGGGCCCCATCTCTCCCTTTAGCTCACCCTACTGCCTCCAGGGCCCCCCATCCCTCCCTAACCCCCAGGCTCCCCCCCTCCGCACATTCTCCCCTTAGCTCCTCCTTCCTCCGGGGACCCCCATCTTGCCTAACCCTCCCGTGGGGCCCCGTCCCCATAACCCATCCACGCGCGCTCCGGGCGGGGCGGGGGGTTGTATGAACATTCCACGCGCGCTCTCGGCGGGTTATACGGACGTTCCACGCGCGCTCCGGGCGGGGCGGGGGGGTTGTATGAACGGTCCACGCGCGCTCTCGGCGGGTTGTACGGACGTTCCACGCGCGCTCCGGGAGGGGCGGGGGGAGTTGTATGGACGTTCCACGCGCGCTCCGGGCGGGGCGGGGGGGTTGTATGAACGGTCCACGCGCGCTCTCGGCGGGTTGTATGAACGTTCTATGCGCGCTCCGGGCGGGGGCGGAGTCGGAAGCGGAAGCGGCGGCTGGGCCTGAGCTGAGGACACGGGGAGGTGAGTAGGGGGCCAGGGAGCGGGGTCACAAGGGGATCCTCGGTGGGGGCGGGGTGTCCTTCGGAGCGCTGTGGGGTAAGGGGGGGAATTGGGGGCAGGAGGGGAGCGGAAGAGGGAGGGGAGCCTCGTGGGGCTAAGGGAGGGGACTCTGGGTGGGGGTGAGTGAGTGGGGGGCAGGGGTTGGGTGGGGGGGCTGGTGATGTTCTGGGAGGGCTGGAGGGGGATTCGGGGGGGGGCTAGTGGACAGGGGGCTGGAGGGGAGTCCGGGGGGGGCTGGTGATGTTCTGGGGGGGGCTGGTGGACGGGGGCTGGAGGGAGGTTCGGGGGGGGCTGGTGGACGGAGGCTGGAGGGAGGTCCGGGGGGGCTGGTGATGTTCTGGGGGGATGGAGGGAGGTTTGGGGGGGGCTGGTGATGTTCTGGGGGGCTGGTGGACAGGGGGCTGGAGGGAGGCCCGGGGGGGCTGGTGATGTTCCGGGGGACTGGAGGGGGGTTCTGGGGGGCTGGTGGACAGGAGGCTGGAGGGGGGTTCTGGGGGGCTGGTGGACAGGAGGCTGGAGGGGGGTTCTGGGGGGCTGGTGGACAGGAGGCTGGAGGGAGGTCCGGGGGGGCTGGTGATGTTCTGGGGGGCTGGAGGGAGGTCCAGGGGGGGCTGGTGGACAGGGGTCTGGAGGGAGGTTGGGGGGGGCTGGTGATGTTCTGGGGGGCTGGAGGGGGGTTCTGGGGGGCTGGTGGACAGGGGGCTGGAGGGAGGTCTGGGGGGGCTGGTGATGTTCTGGGGGGCTAGAGGGAGGTCCGGGGGGGCTGGTGATGTTCTGGGGGGCTGGAGGGGGGTTCTGGGGGGGGCTGGGGGAGGTATGGGGGGGCTGGAGGGGGGTTTGGGGTCGCTGGTGGACAGGGGGCTGGAGGGAGGTTTTGGGGGGGCTGGTGATGTTCCGGGGGGCTGGGGGACGTCCGGAGCAGGGGGAGGTGGGGGCAGTTGAGAGGGGCGGTGGCTCAGGCGCCCGGGAGGCCGGATTCGGGGGACCGTGGGGGGCTGGCGGCCCTGGACTCCCCCCTCTCCCTCCCCCCCAGACCCATGGCGGATCCGGCGCCCCCCGCGGCCGAGCTGGCCCTGCGGCGCCGCCTGCCCCCCCGCCTGCCGCGGCGCCCGGGCGACGTCTACGTCAACATGCAGACGGATTTCAAGGCGCAGCTGAGCCGGTGTCAGAAGCTGCTGGGCCCCGGCGGCGGCTGTGCCGAGATCTGCATCCACGGGCTGGGCCTGGCCATCAACCGGGCCATCAACATCGCCCTGCAGCTCCAGGCGGGCGGCGCCGGCGCCCTGCGGCTGGCCGCCAACACCTCCACCGTGCCGCTGGCCGACGGGCTGGAGCCCCAGGGCGACGAGGACGGGCGCCCGCCCCTCGCCCGGGCCCGCAACAACTCTGCCATCCACATCCGGGTGTGCCGGGCTGTGCCCCCGCCCTGAGGGCGGGGGCGGGCCCCCCCGGCGCGGAGCTTGGCCCCGGACACCCCTGTCCCGGCGCGGAGCCGGTCCCCGAGCACGGAGCGAGTCCCTGGACCCTAGCCCCCTGGCACGGAGCCTGGCCCCGGACACCCCTGGCCCCGGACACCCCTGTCCCGGCGCGGAGCCAGTCCCCAAGCACGGAGCCAGTCCCTGGACCCTAGCCCCCTGGCACGGAGCCTGGCCCCGGACACCCCTGTCCCGGCGCGGAGCCGGTCCCCGAGCACGGAGCCAGTCCCTGGACCCTAGCCCCCTGGCACGGAGCCTGGCCGCGGACACCCCTGTCCCGGCACGGAGCCGGTCCCCGAGCACGGAGCCAGTCCCTGGGCCCTAGCCCCCTGGCACGGAGCCTGCTTTGGCACCCCAGGACAGAGCCGTGGCACGTAGACTGCCCCGGAGCCTGCCCCCACTGGAAGGGAGCCGACCCCCCGATCCCCTCCACTGGCACAGAGCCACCCCCAAGCACACCTGTCTGGCTATGTTTATAAGGGGGGGGGCTTGACCTTTAACCCCTTTCTGGACCACTGCCCACCCATCCGCTCCTCTCCTCCCCACACCCAGCGAAGACTGAACACCTCCCCGAATTGGACGCTGGAGCCCGAGGGGATGCAGATAGGGGGGTGGGATTCTGACTTTGGGGTGATGGGGGGGCTGGGGAAAGGGACCCCCCCATCCTTGCCAGGACCTGGCTCATGGCCTCCATCTGTTGGATTAAACAATAAAAGTGACCAGTGACTTGGTCAGCATGGACTTGCCACATGGGCCCCCGTGTGACATCACTTGGGGGGCACTGGCTGGCTCAGGGGGGCGGGGAATGGGGCAGGGGCCTGTCCCCTCTGGGGGGCACTGGCTCCCCCCGGCCCCAGGGTGGGGACTGGCTGGCTCAGTGGGGCGGGGAATGGGGCAGGGACTGGGGCAGGGACCTGTCCCTCCTAGAGGTTGGAGGCTCTAGGAATTGCCCGAGGGCCGGCCCGGGCCGGGCCCTTCCTAACCACATGAAATGAGCCTCTGAACCCACAGCCCCCGTGGCGGGGCATAAAGCGGGGTGTCCTGCCAGCAGCTCCCTCCAATCAGCCGCCCTGCCCAGAGGTGGGCGCATCTCAGCACCGAGCGAGGGGTCCTTGTGTAAGACCCCCAAGACTCGGGCAATGAGGTAGAAATTCCCAGAGTAACAATCTAGATACAGGGACAGATCTGAGCACAGAACCCAGGAGTCCTGGCTCCCAGACCCCTGCTCTGACCCACTAGCCCCCTCTCCCCTCCCAGAGCTGGGGAGAGAACCCAGGAGTCCTGGCTCACAGCCCCACCCTGCTCTAACCCACCAGCCTCCCCTCCCAGAGCCGGGGAGAGAACCCAGGCGTCCTGGCTCCCAGCCTGACCCCCCCCGGGCGCTGGCTGCGCGTGCCAGTCACACCTGGCGCGGGCTCTGCCCATCTCTCCAGGCCCATGTGGGGCCGTGGGCTCCCTGTCTGGTGCCGGGTCGTTGGCAGAGCGGGGATCAGGGGGGCTGGGCTGGGGGGGCCCAGGCAGGGCCGGCGCTTGCCCTCTCTGCCCTTTGCCCTGCTGCCCCCCGGTTGATGAATGACTGGCCCTGGCGCCGGGGCCTGGCTCTGTTTGCCGACAGCTCCGGGGTCGATGGCCCTGGCAGCCCCGCGGCCTCGCTCCCTGCAGCCCGGCACGTATCCCCCGCTGTTATCCTTGGCCCGGGCCCAGCGCGGGACAGCGCCTGCAGCCACTGGGGGGGTCCTGCCATGGCCTCCCCCAGCCCCCACCCCACGCCTGAGACAAGCTTCACGGGGGCTCAGCCCAGCCAGGACTCCTGGGTTCTCTCCCCGATTCTGGGAGGGGAGTGGGGGCTGGTGGGTCAGTGCAGGGTGGGCTGGGAGCCAGGACTCCTGGGTTCTCTCCCAGGCTCTGGGAGGGGAGTGGGGGCTGGTGGTTAGAGCAGGGGGGGCCGGGAGCCAGGACTCCTGGGTTCTCCCCCAGCTGGGGGAGCAGTGTCCAGGGGGTACTACACCATCCAAGCTGCGGTGATTGGTCCCTGCCTCCCCAAATGCTCAGAGCGACCCCCACGTGGGGCTGTGGGGAGCTGGATGGGGGGCGTTTCTAGGGGTCGCTCTCCCTATCCGTGCCATTCTGACTTAGTAGGTTCTGTTCCACCTCTCGAAATATCCCGGTGGGAATTTCCCATCCTTTCCTAAGCTGTTATGCACGGCTCTGTCCCACCAGCCCTCCGCCCCGCCCCAGAGGTGGCTGCATCTCAGTGCCGGGCGAGGGGTCTCTGTGTAACCAGCCGCCCTGCCCCAGAGGTGGCTTTATCTCAGTGCCGGGCGAGGGGTCTCTGTGTAACCAGCCACCCCGCCCCAGAGGTGGCTGCGTCTCAGAGCCGGGCAAGGGGGCCCTGTATAACCAGCCGCCCCATGCCAGAGGTGGCCGCATCTCAGGGCCGGGCGAGGGGTCCCTGGGTAACCGGCCGCCCCGCCCCAGAGGTGGCCGCGTCTCAGCGCCGGACAAGGGGTCCCCGGGTAACCGGCCGCCCCGCCCCAGAGGTGGCTGCGTCTCAGCGCCGGGCGAGGGGTCCCCGGGTAACTGGCTGCCCCGCCCCAGAGGTGGCTGCATCTCAGCGCCGGGCGAGGGGTCCCCGTGTAACCAGTCGCCCCGCCCCAGAGGTGGCTGCATCTCAGCGCCGGGCGAGGGGTCCCTGGGTAACCGGCTGCCCCGCCCCAGAGGTGGCTGCGGCTCAGCGCCGGGCGAGGGGTCCCTGGGTAACCGGCCGCCCCGCCCCAGAGGTGGCTGCGGCTCAGCGCCGGGCGAGGGCTCACGCGCCTGGCCGGTGTGACAGACGCCTGGAGCCGCTGGACAGCGTCAGAGTCTCACAGACAATCAGGTCCCCATTGTTAGCGGCTTCCTCCCGCCTGGACATGATGGAAAATGAAGCGCTCGGTCCCTGCGGTTTCTCCAGGCAGCCCGACGCCTCTGCAGCCCGAACCCCTGGTCGGAGACGCTCCCCAGGGCGGGGACGGACACACATCGGCCCCTGCGGGGACCCCTAGCCCCGGCCTACGTGTAGCCTTCCAGGTCATCTGAACCAGGGCCTGAGAGTGAACCCAGGAGTCCTGGCTCCCAGCTCCCCTGCTCCAACCCACCAGCCCTCACTGCCATCCCAGAGCCGGGGAGAGAACCCAGGAGTCCTGGCGCCCAGCTCCCCTGCTCCAACCCACCAGCCCTCACTGCCATCCCAGAGCCGGGGAGAGAACCCAGGAGTCCTGGCTCCCAGCTCCCCTGCTCTAACCCACCAGCCCTCACTGCCATCCCAGAGCCGGGGAGAGAACCCAGGAGTCCTGGCTCCCAGCTCCCCTGCTCTAACCCACCAGCCCTCACTGCCATCCCAGAGCCGGGCAGAGAACCCAGGAGTCCGATGATTTTAAGATCTATATTCCTTGCCCTGCCCCCGCCCAGCTCTGCCGGTGCCCCTCACTCCCGACCTGCAGCCCTTGCTAGTCCGGCCCGGCCCCCCCCAGCTCGGCCGGTGCCCCTCACTCCCGACCCGCAGCCCCCCCAGCCCTGCAGCTGCCCCTCACTCCCGACCCGCAGCCCCTGCCAGCCCATCCCTGCCCCCACCCAGCTCTGCCGGTGCCCCTCACTCCCGACCCGCAGCCCCCCCAGCCCTGCCGGTGCCCCTCACTCCCGACCCGCAGCCCCTGCCAGCCCAGCCCTGCCCCCCCCCCTCTGCCGGTGCCCCTCACTCCCGACCCACAGCCCCCTGCCAGCCCGGCCCTGCCCCCCCAACTCTGCCGGTGCCCCTCACTCCCGACCCACAGCCCCTGCCAGCCCGGCGCTGCCCCCCCCCACTCTGCCGGTGCCCCTCACTCCTGACCCGCAGCCCCTGCCAGCCCAGCCCTGCCCCCCCCCACTCTGCCGGTGCCCCTCACTCCCGACCCGCAGCCCCCTGCCAGCCCAGCCCTGCCCCCCCCAGCTCTGCCGGTGCCCCTCACTCCCAACCCGCAGCCTCTGCCAGCCCAGCCCAGCGGAAGTGCTCAGAAGCCAGACAGGTGTTTGTTCCAGAGACTTCTCGGCAGCTCGTCGGGGTTGTGTTTTCACATGGCCCAAGAGCTGGGAACAAAGCGCCCACACCAGAGAGATGGCGGGGAGCCCGCTGGGCATGTGCCGAGCTCGGCCCTGTCACACCCTGCATGGCACTCGGTCCCACCCCGCCCCCACCCAACTGGGGCAGAGAATCCAGGAGTCCTGGCTCCCGTGCCCCCTGCTCTAACCCACCAGTCCCCACTCCCCTCCCAGAGCCGGGGAGAGAACCCAGGAGTCCTGGCTCCCAGCCCCCCCCTGCTCTAACCACCAGCCCCCACTCCCCTCCCAGAGCCGGGGAGAGAACCCAGGAGTCCTGGCTCCCAGCCCGCCCTGCTCTAACCCACCAGCCCCCACTCCCCTCCCAGAGCCGGGGAGAGATCCCAGGAGTCCTGGCTCCCAGCGCCCCCTGCTCTAACCCACCAGCCCCCACTCCCCTCCCAGAGCCGGGGAGAGAACCCAGGAGTCCTGGCTCCCAGCCCGCCCTGCTCTAACCACCAGCCCCCACTCCCCTCCCAGAGCCGGGGAGAGAACCCAGGAGTCCTGGCTCCCAGCCCCCCCTGCTCTAACCCACCAGCCCCCACTCCCCTCCCAGAGCCGGGGAGAGAACCCAGGAGTCCGGGCTCCCAGCCCACCCTGCTCTAACCCACCAGCCCCCACTCCCTGCCCAGAGGGCTGGGAGCCCGGACTCCTGGGTTCTCTCCCCGGCTCTGGGAGGGGAGTGGGGGCTGGTGGGTTAGAGCAGGGTGGGCTGGGAGCCAGGACTCCTGGGTTCTCTCCCCGGCTCTGGGAGGGGAGTGGGGGATGGTGGTTAGAGGACAGGGGGAACCAGGACTCCTGGCTTCTCCCCCACTCTCACAAACCACACCCTAGCTCCTGACACCCGCGGGGTGGACTGACAGCTGTCACTCCAAGCCCAGGGGCGGGGGATGGGTCGGGCCTTTGGCCTCCCCCCCATGTGCCAGGCGACCTCGGGCCTCTAACCTGTCGCTGCCTCGTGGCGCCGGGCCAGGAGCCGACGTGCGGCCGCCCGCATGGCGCTTTCCTCGAAGACGCTGCCTCTGGCGGGGGCCTGAGGAAACCCCCCGGCTTCCTGCCCTCCCCCCCCCGAGCCCGGTCTGTAAAGCACCCGGCTCGGGCCACGGCCCCCCAGCACATTCCTGCAGCCGGCCAGGCTCCCGCGACCTCGGGACGCAGAGTTCGGATGAAACATTAACTCCCAGCTGCGCTGCCTGGCCCTGCGGAGACACAGAGCGGCCGGGAGCCGGCCAGGGGCCGGGGGGCGCTTGGCCTGGGGCCGGATCCGCGCTGGCGATGCCCCCTCCGGAGTAGCTGGGACGGCCAGGGCCCGCGGCCTCGTCGATTTCACGCCGGGATGGGAGCCCGGGGCCCCCACTAGGCCGTGAGGTGATGCGGACTGGATATGGGGAGATCTGGTGAGTAACTGTGACCCGGACGCCTGGGTCCTGCCCCACAGCGAGGGAGACGGAGACGCGGGGGGCGGTCTCATTCACTGGAGGTTTACTAAAGATGCACCCTCCCCGCCCCCAAAAAAGGGATAACGGGGAAAGGCCCCAGATCCCTGAGCCAGCCAGGATCCCTGTTCTGAGGCTGGAGAGGAGGCAGCGCCCCCTAGAGGGGACCGGCCCTGTGCCCCATTCCCCTCCGGCCAACCTCACTCACTTTGGGTCAGGCTGCAGAGTGCCAGGACTAACATGTATGGGGTCGGGGACTGGGATACAGAGCCGGGGAGAGAACCCAGGCGTCCTGCCTCCCAGCCCCCCCTGCTCTAACCCACCAGCCCCCACTGCCCTCTCAGAGCCGGGGAGAGAACCCAGGAGTCCTGGCTCCCAGCCCCCCTGCTCTAACCACCAGCCCCCACTCCCCTCCCAGAGCCGGGGAGAGAACCCAGGAGTCCTGGCTCCCAGCCCCCCCTGCTCTAACCCACCAGCCCCCACTCCCCTCCCAGAGCCAGGGAGAGAACCCAGGAATCCTGGCTCCCAGCCCCCCTGCTCTAACCCACCAGCTCCCACTCCCCTCCCAGAGCCGGTGAGAGAACCCAGGAGTCCTGGCTCCCAGCCCCCCCTGCTCTAACCCACCAGGCCCCACTCCCCTGCCAGAGCCGGGTAGAGAACCCAGGTGTCCTGGCTCCCAGTCCACCTTGCTCTAACCCACCAGCCCCCCTCCTCTCCCAGAGCTGGGGAAAGAACCAAGGAGTCCTGATTCACCCTACATACCCCTGTGTGTAGATCTGTGCGATTCAATGTACCGGGGTGGGGAGGGGGCTGTGGGGCAGGGTTGGAGGGATGTGGATGGAGACGGATGCATGGAAAGAGGTGGTGGCCACGCGGACCGTGGAGAGCTATAGGAGAATGTCAGGGGTCCACGCCCCCGACCCACAGCCAGGGCCCCACTCCGGGTAGCCGCCTGGGGGGGTCCAGCCACAGAGCTGGGGGCGCCTGGTGGCTGATGCTACTTGATGAGCAGAAGCTCTCCGAAAAGCGGCTAATGCAGGAGCATTTCAGACACGTCACCTGGTCCGGCCGCGGGCGCAGGACCCTTTACTGGCAGCGCCGGCTGGGGAATCCGAGCCAGGAGGAGTAGCTGGAGGAGTTCGGCAATGGGCAGGGAGGCGAGCCATTTCGGGAAGACGCGGGGCTCTGACGCAGGAGAGGTCTTGTCCACCTGTCCCGGAGATCTTTAAGTCAAAACCAAACAGGAGGTGATTTGGGCTGAAGACGAGAGATCGGGGAAGGGGTCTCCCCGCGAGCTCCCCAATGTGTGCCGGCTCCAAGCGCCGGATCTGAGAGCCTCCTTTGATCTACGGGGCACCTGCATTCCTCCGTCCATCCGGCGTCTTTCTGCGGCCGATGACCAAAGACAGAGAACCTGCGGGATACAGGAAGTCAGAGCTGATGGTCTCAGCAGTTCCTTCTCCAACCAGCAATGCCGGGGAGGTTCAAACCAGCCACCAATAACCACCACCCCTGATTATGCTGCCGAATTAGCTGGCGTCCAGATCAGAGATAAACCTCATCCTACCACGGAGGCGGACGCTTGGGATGGAAAAATACATGACAGAAGGCAGAGAAGGGAGCTCATCCCGATTCTGGAAGCGGGGACCCATCAATTTCGCTCCCGGCGACGCCGTGTCTTGCAGATGCTCCTGTCAACTATTACTGGCTTTCGGGGAGCCGTCCCCTAATGCCCCCTGCTGGTCTGACAATCCACACGCACTCTCCTGGTGAGGACCCGCAACGCCGATGCAAGCAGCATGGTGTAGACGCACGCTGAAGAGACGTAATTACTGCCACAGCTGTAGGTCGACGTAAGTTAGGTCAACCTCATTTGGTAGCATAGACATGGCCCAAGACAGTAGAAGACTTCTCCCTCTCCAAAGTCTATATCACGAGAAGACCTCTTGGGACTTCATTTACGGCTAATATTTGTCTTGTCTTTGAGAGCCAAACCCAACAACCAAGAGGAAGCAGCAGGATGCAGGTTAGATCTCCGCCCTTATGCGGGAATCAGTTGCGTTGGGAGAACGGTGGAAGACGTCAACGGAAAAACCAAGTGACGAGACAAATGGGGATGACAAGAGGCAAGCCTACCATGAGCGCCATGAAGAGATGGAAGATCTAGAAAACAGAGTGAGGAGCCAGTCGTGGTGGGGGCGGTTTTGTTGGCAAAGAGGGATGTTAAAGGTTTTGCCACTAGAGCCTATGGGACTACCCTCACCAACCTACCGGAGATCCTCTTCGAGGTTCATTTGAGCTTGAATCAAGAGCGAAGGACGTCTTCTCTAGGATTGTCCAAGTCTATCCTACCACCAAGAGCCATTGATGCTCATAACCCCGCGGGAAAAGATCTGCTCCTGCACCAAAAGCGTCCTCAAAAAAGCCCACCGCTCATGGGAAGAATCAGGGAGCAGAAAGCGCATGAGGGAGGTGACCGAGAACTTGTTCAGAGACAGAAGAGACAAGTTACACCTCCTCTTGGGAGATACAATAAGTGCAGGACTTGAAAAACAAGCAGACAGGCCCATCATGAAAGGAGATGGGCTCCGGCTATGGATTTTGCTCCACATCAAGTGTTTCATAGTTGTGGAGAATTTTCACCTTACGTTCGTTTCACGGGCGGGTTTGTCTGAATTCGCTCTCCCCCAACCGCGGCACTGCCACTGATCGGCTCCTCGGGAATATCCGAGCCGGCGGTTCGGTGGGGCCCCATTGAAGGTCTCCTCCCCGCATCACGGGAGCAGGAGCTGGGAAGGGAGGATGCTGGAGTTTCCACTGTGACCGCAGGGAAGAGGCAATGCCTCTGGCCCGTGGCAGGCTGGTAGAATTAGCGGGTGGCTGATGGCGAGTCAGACGGATGGGGCGAGTTACAGGGAACGGTGAGAGGAGACAGCACTGCCGGGAGGGAGCGGAGCTCATAGACAGGGGGGTGGGGGATGGATGGATGGATAGAGGGGTGGGGGGTTGATGGATGGAGGGAGGGAGGGAGGAAATGTAGAGGGATGGAGGAGATGGATGGTGGGGTGTGTGGGTGTGTGGAGGGATGGATGGATAGAGGGAGGGTGGATGGATGGAAGGATGGAGGAGTGGATGGATACAGGGAGGGAGTGTAGAGGGATGGAGGGGTGTGGGGGGATGGATGGCTGGAGGATGGAAGGAGGGTGTGTGTAGGGATGGAGGGTGGGACGGAGGAGTGTGGGATTGACGGATGGAGGGTGGATGGAGGGAGTGTGTAAGGATGGAGGATAGGGATGTTGGGGTGTGGGGGAAATGGCTGGATGGATGGATAGTGGGGTAGGGGATGGATATATAGAGAAGTGGGGGGATGGATGGATGGAGGGAGTGCAGAGGGATGGAGGAGATGGATAGAGGGGTGTGTAGGGATGGAGGAGAGGGGTGGTGCGGTGTGGGGAAAATGGCTGGATGGATGGATAGTGGGGTGGGGGGATGCATGGATGGAAGGAGTGCAGAGGGATGGAAGAGATGGATAGAGGCGTGTGTAGGGATGGAGGAGAGGGATGGTGGTGTGTGGGGGAAATGGATGGATGGATGGATAGTGGGGTGGGGGGATGGATGGATGGATGGAGGGAGTGTAGAGGGATGGAGAAGTGGGGGAATGGATGGATGGAAGGAGTGTAGAGGGATGGAGGAGATAGATAGAGGGGTGTGTAGGGATGGAGGAGAGGGATGGTGAGGTGGGGGAAATGGATGGATGGATGGATAGAGAAGTGGGGGGGATGGTTGGATGGAGGGAGTGCAGAAGGATGGAGGAGAGGGATGGTGCGGTGTTGGGGAAATGGATGGATGGATAGAGAAGTGGGGGGATGGAGGGAGGGAGGGAGTGCAGAGGGATGGAGGAGATGGATAGAGGGGTGTGTAGGGATGGAGGAGAGGGGTGGTGCGGTGTGGGGGAAATGGCTGGATGGATGGATAGTGGGGTGGGGGGATGCATGGATGGAAGGAGTGCAGAGGGATGGAAGAGATGGATAGAGGCGTGTGTAGGGATGGAGGAGAGGGATGGTGGTGTGTGGGGGAAATGGATGGATGGATGGATAGTGGGGTGGGGGGATGGATGGATGGATGGAGGGAGTGTAGAGGGATGGAGAAGTGGGGGAATGGATGGATGGAAGGAGTGTAGAGGGATGGAGGAGATAGATAGAGGGGTGTGTAGGGATGGAGGAGAGGGATGGTGAGGTGGGGGAAATGGATGGATGGATGGATAGAGAAGTGGGGGGGATGGTTGGATGGAGGGAGTGCAGAAGGATGGAGGAGAGGGATGGTGCGGTGTTGGGGAAATGGATGGATGGATAGAGAAGTGGGGGGATGGAGGGAGGGAGGGAGTGCAGAGGGATGGAGGAGATGGATAGAGGGGTGTGTAGGGATGGAGGAGAGGGGTGGTGCGGTGTGGGGGAAATGGCTGGATGGATGGATAGTGGGGTGGGGGGATGGATGGATGGAGGGAGTGCAGAGGGATGGAGGAGATGGATAGAGGGGTGTGTAGGGATGGAGGAGAGGGATGGTGGTGTGGGGGAAATGGCTGGATGGCTGGAGGCGTCCCTCTGGCTCACAACCCTCTCCCCCCCGCCCAGAGCTGTGTGCTTTGCTGTTGTTACTGCTGGGACTCGCTGCACTAACTCGCCCCTCCCCACTGCACCCCATCTGCGACACCCGTGTCATGGAGAAATTCATCAAGGAGGCCAGAGACACTGAGAACGCCGTGGTACGTCCCCAACCGCGCCAGCCCCTACCGCCGGGTGAGGGGTCCCCGGGTAACCAGCTGCCGCGCCCCAGAGGTGGCTGCATCTCAGCGCCGGGCGAGGGGTCCCTGGGTAACCGGCCGCCCCGCCGCAGAGGTGGGTGCATCTCAGCGCCGGGCGAGGGGTCCCCGGGTAACCAGCCGCCCCGCCCCAGAGGTGGGTGCATCTCAGCGCCGGGCGAGGGGTCCCTGGGTAACCGGCCGCCCCGCCCCAGAGGTGGCTGCATCTCAGCGCCGGGCGAGGGGTCCCTGGGGAACCGGCCGCCCCGCCCCAGAGGTGGCTGCGTCTCAGTGCTGGGTGAGGGGTCCCTGTGTAACCAGCCGCCCCACCCCAGAGGTGGGGCATCTCAGCGCCGGGTGAGGGGTCCCCAGAGAACC
Source organism: Malaclemys terrapin pileata (assembly GCF_027887155.1). NCBI lineage: Eukaryota > Metazoa > Chordata > Testudines > Emydidae > Malaclemys > Malaclemys terrapin. Next base: position 2,035,772 of record NC_071519.1, on the reverse strand, counting down.
AGCTCCAGGGTGATTTGGTCTCTTTACAGGAAGGTTGTACAAATTCTTGCAACTTATCAGAAGTTCTCACGGTGCCCGACACGAAGGTTAATTTTAACGAGTGGAAGAAAATGGACGTGAGTCTGAACGGGGCCTGGGGGAGGTCTGACCCAGGAGGTGGCTGTGGGGGAGGGACCAGGGGTCTGACCTGGGGGGGAACCTGGTTTTGAGGGACCAGGGGACTGACCTGGGGGTGCTGGGCTGGGGGAGCCCGGGGGTCTGACCCTGCCCTCCCTCCCCAGAGGCAGACGCAGGCGGCGGAGGTGTGGCGGGGGCAGGCCCTCCTCTCGGCCGCGGTGCTCCGGGCCCGGGACCTGGTCCCCGACCCCTCCCTGAACCAGCAGCTCGGGCGCACCTACAGCAACCTGCGCAGCGTCACCCAGATCCTGCGCAGCCACAACGCCCAGGTGAGGGGCACAGGGGGCAGGGATGGGACAAGGGAGGGGAGGACACAATGACGGATGGATGCTGTGGGTGATGGAGAGATGGACGGATGGACAGATGGATGGACGGATTCGTTGGGTGGGACGGACAGATGGATGGACGGATAGGCAGATGGATGTATGGGGTGGGATTATTGGATGGATGGATGGATAGTTGTGTACAGGGATGGATGGATGGACAGATGGATGGATGGATGAGTGGGTAGGAGGATGGATGGATGGATGGGTGGGTGGATAGCTGTGTTTGAGGATGGATGGATGGCTGGCTGGCTGTGTATGGGGATGGATGGATGTGTTTGGGGATGGATGGATGGATGGATGGATGGACAGATAGCTGTGTATGGGGATGGATGGAGGAATGGATAGAGGGATGGATGGACAGATGGAGGGACGGATGGATGGGTGGATGGATGGACAGACGGATGGATGGACAGATGGGTGGATGGATGAACAGACGAATTTGTGGAAAGGGACAGAGCAGTGTGGGGGGATTGGGGGACAGAGGGGTAAATGTCCCCCGTAAAAGTGCCCCCCTCTCATCACACACCCCTGTCTCCCCCAGGTGGAGCCGGCCCTGCCCCCTGCCCCGCCCCCCACCCTCAGCATCCGGACTCTGGCCAAACTCCTCAACGTCCACTCCAACTTCCTGCGGGGGCGGGTCAAGCTGTTCCTGACGGACGCCTGCCGACCCAATGCCAGGTGAGGGGCTCCTGCCCCGCCCCAACCGCCACAGCACTCCGCCCCTCCCCCCTCGGACAGCCGCCAATCATCCACCCACTGGACAGCAGACATGGAGCCTCGGGAAAACCTCGTTTGGTGATTGACAGCTGTCAATCATCCTGGAGTCATGGAAGAAAACCTGCTCCTCTTGGGGTGATTGACAGCTGTCAGTCACCCCAAGCCAGAATGCCTGTACTGTCGCCAGCACATCAGAGGAGAAATACGGGGATGATTGACAGCTGCCAATCATCCTGCATTTGCTTTGTGGACTCCCACATGAATAAAGTGGTGGAGGACGAGAATATTGCCACAGGGCAGCTAATGGAAGATTGACAGCTGTCAATCATCCTAGACTGCGGGGAGACAGAGCAGCTGTCCTGGAAGAGGAGAGAGAACTAATGGATTGACGCATGTCACCCGGCCCCGAGTCTGGCACAGACTTCGCTACCGCTCCAGACACGCATCTCAAAGCCGGGCGAGGGGTCCCTGGGTAACCGGCCACTCTGCCCCAGAGGTGGGCGCATCCCAGCGCCGGGTGAGGGGTCCCCGTGTAACCGGCCGCTCCGCCCCAGAGGTGGCCGCATCTCAGCGCCAGGCGAGGGGTCCCCATGTAACCGGCCGCTCCGCCCCAGAGGTGGGCGCATCTCAGCGCCGGGCGAGGGGTCCCCGTGTAACCGGCCGCTCCGCCCCAGAGGTGGGCGCATCTCAGCGCCGGGAGAGGGGTCCCTGGGTAACCGGCCGCCCCGCCCCAGAGGTGGCTGCATCTCAGCGCCGGGCGAGGGGTCACTGGGTAACCGGCCGCCCCGCCCCAGAGGTGGCTGCATCTCAGCGCCGGGTGAGGGGTCCCTGGGTAACCGGCCGCCCCGCCCCAGAGGTGGCTGCATCTCAGCGCCAGGCGAGGGGTCCCCGAGTAACCGGCCACCCCGCCCCAGAGGAGGGCGCGTCTCAGGGCCGGGCGAGGGGTCCCCGTGTAACCGGCCGCTCCGCCCCAGAGGTGGGCGCATCTCAGTGCCGGGAGAGGGGTCCCTGGGTAACCGGCCGCCCCGCCCCAGAGGTGGCTGCATCTCAGCGCCGGGCGAGGGGTCACTGGGTAACTGGCCGCTCCGCCCCAGAGGTGGCTGCATCTCAGCGCCGGACGAGGGGTCCCCGGGTAACCGGCCGCCCCGCCCCAGAGGTGGCTGCGTCTCAGCACCAGGCGAGGGGACCAGGGGGACTGGACTTGCAGGCAGGCATCGCTGAGAGCTGACGAACCCCCGGATGCAAATCTCCGCTGCACTGTTTGAAAGGGCGACGCGGCCAGAGACTTGGAGGCGGCCGACGCGCTGGGGGCCCGGGCCACAGAGTTTATATTTGATATTAAGTTAAGGTGGAAACGATTTCGTGTCTCTCTCGTCTCTGCTAAGGAGGGAGAGGATGGGGCAGGGGCCTGTCCCCTTAGGGGGCGCCAGCTCCCACCTGACCCCAGGGTGGGGACTGCCTCGGAGCCAGGACTCCTGGGTTCTCTCCCTGGCTCTGGGAGGGGAGCGGGGGCTGGTGGGTCAGAGCAGGGGGCTGGGAACCAGGACGCCTGGGTTCTGTCCCATGGTATGACCCATTGTATTGACACTGGGACGGTTTCAGTTTCAATTCCCCCACATACACATAGGATCAAAGCTAAGACCTTGGGATGGCGGTAGGATTTTGGGGGGTGGCTAAACTGCCGAGACCCTGGACCATGAACAACACAGGGGAGGGAGTGTTAATGGGGCGGGAGACCTTGGGGCGGCGGCCCTCCCCTCCCCGCATCCCCAAGCTAGGGAGGGGTAATTCGGGGCAAGGAATGAAAACTGGGGCTGTCTCCGAAACACAGGCCCCTGCCCCACAGCGCCCCCTAGCGCCACCCTGGGGCCAGCCCTGCCTGCCAGGGGAGAGCGCCCCCTGCAGAGCCCCCCACCCCGCTCCCTGCCCCACAGCACCCCCTAGCGCCGCCCTGGGACCAGCCCCGCCTGCCAGGGGAGAGCGCCCCCTGCTGAGCCCCCGCCCCGCTCCCTGCCCCACAGCGCCCCCTAGCGCCGCCCTTGGACCAGCCCCGCCTGCCAGGGGTGAGCGCCCCCTGCAGAGCCCCCCCACGCCCCGCTCCGTGCCCCACAGCGCCCCCTAGTGCCGCATCAGGCCCGGATCCAGGCCCTGTTTGTTTTTCACAAGGCAGAGCCTTGATAAGACCCCAGACTTGGTGGCACCTGGCGGGGGTAGGGGGGGGGAGGGTCTGCCAGGAAACCCTCACCCTTGTCTCAGGCCCCGCCCCTCTTAACCCTTCCCTGCCTGAGCCCCCTGCCTGAGCAGTGACAATCGGAGAGGGCAAAGTACGAGTCCTAAGGGGGGATTAATAAAAACTGCTCCCCCCACATACACACCCCAGAGGTGGCCGTATCTCTGCGCCGGGCGAGGGGACCCCGGGTAACCGGCCGCCCCGCCCCAGAGGTGGCTGAATCTCAGCGCCGGGCGAGGGGTCCCTGGGTAACCGGCTGCCCCGCCCCAGAGGTGGCTGCGTCTCTGCGCCGGGCGAGGGGTCCCCGTGTCACCTGCCGCCCCGCCCCAGAGGTGGGCGTATCTCAGCCATGGGATTTTATTCCATGCTCCGATGCCCTCTACAGGCCACGGACTGGAACATAGAGAGCGACAGCCGGAAACTTCCTTCGTCCTTCTCCTTTTCCCACAGCACGGAGCCCCAAAAGTACCCCCCAGCCAGCCAGTCCCTGCCTGATGCGCCCTGGAGGGGACAGGCCCCTGCCCCATTCCCCGCCCCCCTGAGCCAGCCAGTCCCCGCCCTGGGGCCGGGTGGGAGCCAGCGCCCCCCAGAGGGGACAGGCCCCTGCCCCATTCCCCACCCCCCTGAGCTGGACAGCTGTTGGGGCCACAGCACCCCCTAAGCCTGGTGAGATTTAGGGCTGTGAGGGGAGATCCCCACCCCATTCCCGGCATCACAGGGCCCCCTGGCGTCACCCTGGCGGGGCCCAGGCAGGGCGGGGGCGCTGGACGTGGGTCCTGGCGGGGGAGGGGGGCTGGGTTTCACCGGCGGGTGGGTGGGAGCCCAGGGTTTGTATCAGACACAAACAGCAGCTTGTCAGCTCCCAGCACCCGGCGCCGGCTCCGTGAGTGTCCCTGGGGGGAGGGGGACGGGGGGCCTGTGAGAACCCCATAAACCCCCCACAGCGGCCAGTCCTAGCCCAGCCAGGGGGACTTATGTTTTTCAATGGGCTGTGGGTTGAGAGTGAGGGGCCCCGGTGGGACTGGGGGGGGGCTGCGGGTCGGGAGTGAGGGGCACCAGCAGAGCGGGGGGGGCAGGGCTGGGCTGGCAGGGGCTGCGGGTCGGGAGTGAGGGGCACCGGCAGAGCTGGGGGGGGCAGGGCTGGGCTGGCAGGGGCTGCGGGTCGGGAGTGAGGGGCACCGGCAGAGCTGGGGGGGGGCAGGGCTGGGCTGGCAGGGGCTGCGGGTCGGGAGTGAGGGGCACTGGCAGAGCTGGGGGGGCAGGGCTGGGCTGGCAGGGGCTGCGGGTCGGGAGTGAGGGGCACAGGCAGAGCTGGGGGGGCAGGGCGGGGCTGCGGGTCGGGAGTGAGGGGCACAGGCAGAGCTGGGGGGCGGGCAGGGCCAGTGGCAGGGGCTGCAGGTCGGGAGTGAGGGACCCTGGCGTGGCCAGGGGGGGCCGGTGTGTACGTGACTCTGGGGGACGTGGTATCAGCTCCCAGCCCCACCCCACCCAGCCCTTATCACCCCAGCCAGGCTCCGGCCCATCCCAGGCCCGGGCCCCCCCCAGCCAGCAGCCAGGACCTGGGGCCTCCTGGTCCAGCTTCTCCCTCCCCCCCCGCGCTCCCCTGAGGGGACAGAGGTTGTGGATTCCCCCCCCCCCAATTCCAGGTGCCCTCCCCACCCAATCGCCCCCAAGCTCCCCCCCCAGCCCCTCCTGAGTCCCCCCGCAATATCTCAGCTTGTGTGATCTGGGTGTGGGGGCGGACGGGGCTCAGCCGAGGGGCTCTGCCCCCTGGCCATGGGGCCCGGCCCCCGCTCTGCTCCTTAGTGACCCCGGCAGCCCGGCGCCAGGCAGGCAAATCAATACGTCCCAGCAGCCTTTGCCCCCGGGCCGCCGGGACAAACATTTGGTAACCACTACCCCCCCCCCCGCCCCCCAGCCCTGCCGGTGCCCCTCACTCCCGACCCGCAGCCCCTGCCAGCCCAGCCCTGCCCCCCCAGCTCTGCCGGTGCCCCTCACTCCCGACCCGCAGCCCCTGCCAGCCCGGCCCTGCCCCCCCCAGCTCTGCCGGTGCCCCTCACTCCCGACCCGCAGCCCCTGCCAGCCCAGCCCTGCCCCCCCCAGCTCTGCCGGTGCCCCTCACTCCCGACCCGCAGCCCCTGCCAGCCTGGCCCTGCCCCCTCCAGCTCTGCCGGTGCCCCTCACTCCCGACCCGCAGCCCCTGCCAGCCCAGCCCTGGGCTCCCCCCCAGCTCTGCCGGTGCCCCTCACTCCCGACCCGCAGCCTCTGCCACCGGCCCTGCCCCCCCCAGCTCTACCGGTGCCCCTCACTCCCGACCCGCAGCCTCTGCCACCGGCCCTGCCCCCCCCCCAGCTCTGCCGGTGCCCCTCACTCCCGACACGCAGCCCCCCCAGCCCAGCCCTGCCCCCCCAGCCCTGCCGGTGCCCCTCACTCCCGACACGCAGCCCCCCCAGCCCAGCCCTGGGCTCCCCCAGCTCTGCCGGTGCCCCTCACTCCCGACCCGCAGCCCCTGCTGTTCTGGGGGGGGGGCAGATAAAGGGGAACCCTCCTGGCTCCTCCCTGACCGGCCTCCGGGGCCCATCTCTCTCCCCAGGACGCGAGGAGGCTGCAATGGACACGCTGAGATCCCTGCTCCGCCGTGCGGTAAGGCCGGGCTTTGAATCCTCCCCAACCGTCCACACCCCCCAGCACCCCTCACTCCCAACCCGCAGCCCCCGCTAGCCCAGCCCTGCCCCCTCCCAGCTCTGCCAGTGCCCCTCACTCCCGACCCGCAGCCCCTGCCAGCCCAGCCCTGCCCCCCCCGCCCTGCCAGTGCCCCTCACTCCCGACCCGCAGCCCCTGCCAGCCCAGCCCTGCCCCCCCCGCCCTGCCAGTGCCCCTCACTCCCGACCCGCAGCCCCTGCCAGCCCAGCCCTGCCCCCCCCCGCCCTGCCAGTGCCCCTCACTCCCGACCCGCAGCCCCTGCTAGCCCTGCCCTGCCCCCCCCAGCTCTGCCGGTGCCCCTCACTCCCGACCCGCAGCCCCTGCCAGCCCAGCCCTGACCCCCCCAGCTCTACCGGTGCCCCTCACTCCCGACCCGCAGCCCCTGCCAGCCCAGCCCTGACCCCCCCAGCTCTGCCGGTGCCCCTCACTCCCGACCCGCAGCCCCCTCGCCGTGACCCCCGTCTCCCCCGCAGGGCGGCGAGCGGCCTGGCCGACGCTCCTACACCATCTACCGGAACATGGAGGGACCGGGCGGGGAGGGAGCCGGAGGCCTGGAGCTGAAGGTGGCCGAGGGGGAGGAGCAGACGCTGGCCGGGGACATGGCCGCCTTGGTGACCCCCGGCCCGCGGGACCGGACCAAGGCCCTGACCTATGTGGTGCTCAGTGCCCTGCTCATCTTCACTGTGGGTAAGCTCCTCCCCCGGCCCGATAGCCCCACCCCCTGACTCAGAGCCCCGCCCCTGGCCTGACAGCCCTGCCCTCTGGACAGACAGCTCCGCCCCCTGGCCTGACAGTCCTGCCCTCTGGACAGACAGCTCCGCCCCCTGGCCTGACAGCCCTGCCCTCTGGGCCAGAGCCCCGCCCTCTGGACTGATGGCCCCGACCCTTGGGCTCACAGCGCTGTCTCCCGGACAGGCCCCGCCTACTGCCCGCTAGCCCCGCCCCCTCCCCCGTGCCCATGCCCCCCTGACATGCCCACGCCTGTCTCCCCCCGTGCAGCATTCTTGCTGGGCTACGTGGCCCTGCGGGGCAGCTGCCCATCGTGTGCGGGGCTACGGGGCGACCTGCTGGCCGTGGTGAGTGACGAGGGGGTGGCCGAGGAGTCACCGGGCCCGGGGCCCCCCCTCTACTGGGGCGACCTGAAGGAAATGTTCCAGAAATACCTACGGGAGGAGAGCATCGAGAGCACCCTCCGGTGAGCCCCCCGGCCCCCCCCCCCGAGAACCCCCAGAGCTCCCCAGCCCCCCGAGCCCTTGAGCCCCCCGAGAGCACCCCAGAGCCTCCAGAGAGCCCCACACACACCCCCGGCCCCTCCCAGAGTCCCCCAGAGATCCCCCTCCTCACGGAGACCCCAGCCCCCCCAAGAGCCCCCCAGAGAACCCCCAGCCCCCTGGAGCCCCCCCGGCCCACCCAGAGCCCCCCGAGAGCCCCCTGGCCCCCCAGAGCTCAGCTGAGAGCCCCCCGGTCTCTCAGATCCTCCTGTCCCCCAGAGATCCTCCTTCCTACAGGGACCCCCCTGCCCCACGGGGCTCCCCCCACACCCCATCAAGAAGCCCGCCCCACAGATTTCCCCCCCAACACCCAGAACCACCCTTCACCCCCACCCATCACAGGGTCCTCCCCTCTCTGAGCCCCCAACAGAGACCCCAAATCCCCCTCTGCCATCCTAGCCCCCCACATCTGCCATCCCTCCTCAGAGACCCCCCCCTTCAAAAACACCGGGGACCCCCCTCCCCAGTTCGCCCAGCACGGCTAGAGGGGTGGAGGTTCCAGGGGGGGGTCGTGTGGCCCCAGCTGCCGCCTGACCCCCTCCCCTCTGCTCTTCCCGCCCAGGTGGGTGAGCGAGGGCCCCCACCGCCCCGGCTCGCCCCGCATGGACGCCCTGACCCACAGGGTGCTGGAGAGTTTCACGTCCTACGGGCTGGACCGGGCCTGGACCGACACCCACTACGTGGGGCTGCAGCGTCCGGACAGGTCTGACCGGGAGGTCGGAGGGGGAGATGGGGGGGAGGAGGAGGGAGGAGGCACCCAGGGGCAAAGGTGGGGCCGGGCTGGCTGAGCTCTGACCCCCCCCTCGCCCCCAGGCTGAACCCCAACTTCCTGCATCAGCTGGACCTGCAAGGCGGGGTCCTGGAGAAACTGCCCCTGGAGGACCCCGAGATATACTGCCCCTACAGCGCCCCCGGCAACGCCACGGTAACGCCCCCGGCAACACCCCGCCTCCCCCAGGACCTGCCCCTACAGCGCCCCCGGCAACGCCACGGTAACACCCCCAGCAATGCCCCGCCTCCCCCGGGTCCTACCCCTACGGCGCCGCCGGCAACGCCATGGTAACACCCCTGGCAATGCCCCGCCTCCCCCAGGTCCTGTCCCTACAGTGCCCCCGGCAACGCCATGGTAACACCCCCCGGCAACACCATGGTAACGCCCCTGGGTCCTGCCCCTACAGCGCCCCCGGCAATGCCACGGTAACACCCCCCGGCAACACCCCGCCTCCCTCGGGTCCTGTCCCTACAGCGCCCCTGGCAACGCCACGGTAACACCCCCTGGCAACGCCCCGCCTCCCCCGGGTCCTGCCCCTACTGTGCTCCTGGCAACGCCAGGGTAACGCCCCCAGCAATGCCCCGCCTCCCCCGGGTCCTGCCCCTACAGCACTCCCAGCAACGCCACGGTAACGCCCCCGGGTTCTGCCCCTACAGCCCCCCTGGCAACGCCACGGTAACGCCCCCCGGCAACGCCCCGCCTCCCCCAGGTCATGCCCCTACAGCCCCCTGGCAACGCCATGATAACGCTCCCCGGCAACACCACGGTAATGCCGCCGCGCCCCCTCCTCCCATCCTGCCCCCCATCCCCACTTTGGAGCCTCCCCAGCCCTCTCCCTGCTCCTGGGGGTGTTGCTTTTGGGGGGTGTCCGCCCTCGCCCACGCTCCCCCCACCTATCTGTCTCCCCAGGGGGGGCTGGTCTACGCCAACTACGGGCGCCAGGAGGATTTCGATGTCCTGGGACAGCAGGGAGTGAACCCCCGGGGCCACCTCGTCATCATCAGGGTAGGAGAGATCAGCTATGCGGAGAAGGTGAGCCCGGACGCCTGGGTTCTCTCCCCAGCTCTGGGAGGGAAGTGGGGGCTGGTGGGTTAGAGCAGGGGGGGCTGGGAGCCAGGACTCCTGGGTCTTCTCCTTTCCTCCAGGTGGCGAACGCAGACGCTGCCCAGGCCCGGGGGGTGCTGATCTACCCTGACCCCTGGGACATCCCCCAGGATCCGCGGAAAGCGGGGCTGTCCCAGAACCGGGCGGTTTATGGACACGTGAGTGCCGGCGCGGGGGGGAAGGCGAGGGGGGATCTGCATGGGACCTGGTGGGTGAGGGGATGGGGGGGCCGCTTGCCCTGGGACATGGATCCCCGTTAAGCTAACGGAGCAACTGATTCAGGCCCCGATTAATAATGAATTGAAAGGGTGTTTCATGTAATTCAGGCCCGTCCCGGCCTTTGCGCCACAGGGATCCCTTCACGCTAACAAGCTCTCTCTCTAACGAGCTGACCGGGCCACCATTCACGGGCCTCGGACTCCCGCCTGCGTGCAAATCGGTCCCGCCCCGGGGAGCTCGAACATTAACCCGGGCTTCAACCAAACGAAAGGGCTTCAAAACTGGCTAGCTGATAGATCTCCAGACGTACCTGGAGCCGGGCGCGCTCTGCGGCGGGTGGGGGGTCGGTTCCTGGGGGGCGCGTCTTCCCCGTCTCTCTCCACGACCTGGAAGCAAAGGAATCGAGCTCAGTGGGGCAGGGAGCAGATGGGGCAGGCCCGGCCTCCGTCCCACACCCGCTGTCTCTGCCCCCCGACAGGTTCACATGGGGACCGGCGACCCCTACACCCCTGGCTTCCCCTCCTTCAACCACACCCAGTTCCCCCCAATCCAGTCCTCGGGGCTGCCCCGCATCCCGGCCCACCCCATCAGCGCCAGCACGGCTGCCCGCCTCCTCAGGTAAGTGGGGGAGCCAGGACGCCTGGGTTCTCTCCCCGGCTCTGGGAGGGTCTGACCCCCTCTCCCCCTCACCAGTAAGCTGACAGGGCTGGCCGCCCCACGGGACTGGAAGGGCCGCCTGGCAGACGTCCCGTATCACCTTGGGCCCGGGGACCCAGGCGTCCGGGTGCATCTCCAGGTGAACAACGTGAAGACTCCGACCATGATCAGTAACGTCTTCGGCTGCATCGAGGGGCGATTTGAACCAGGTGAGGCTGGGAGAGGGGACGGGGCGAGAGGGGGGGTTGGAGAGCGGGCGGGGGGAGAATTGATTTGGGGGGGACAGGAAGGGGGCTGGGCTGGGGGGTTGGGTGTGTGGGTTGTAGTGGGGTGGGCGCCTGGGAATGGGGGGCCACAGAGAGGTGGGGGGATCGGGTGGGGGCAGTGGGGCAGAGCGAGAGGTGGGGCTTGTGGGCCTGGGGGAGCTGTGTGGGAACTGAGGGGGAGGCGTGTGGGATGGGGGGATGGGGCTGTCAAGGGGAGGGTCTCCTTTCCCCCTAACCTTGACTCCTCTCTCCTGCCCCACAGATCACTATGTGATCATCGGTGCTCAGCGGGACTCTCTGGGCCCGGGGGCGGCCGGCTCGGGCGTGGGCACGGCCCTGCTGCTCGAGTTAGCCTGGACCTTCTCTGCCATGGTGCGCAACGGTAAGGGGGCGGGGCTGCCACCAGATGGGGCAGGGAGCGCGGCTGGCACCAGCTGGGGCAGGGGGTGGGGCCAGTCCCTCCCTGGAACACCCCTCCCCTGTCATTCCCTCAGTGGCCACTGGGTGGGGACCTCGCTCCCACCAAGAGCAGAGAGGGGAATATTCATCAGCCTGTCGAAAAAGATGGCCTCCTTAAAGGGGTGAGATCAAAGTTCCCCAGGGACCTCAGGACTCCTGGGTTCTCGGGACTGGAGGGGGCGGGAGCTGCCCCTCCCCCCCCGTCCCACATCCGTCCATTTCCCTTCCCAGGCTTCCAGCTCCGCCGCACCCTGCTCTTCGCTAGCTGGGACGCGGAAGACTTTGGCCGGGTCGGCTCCACCGAATGGCTAGAGGTAACCCGGATGCCTGGGTCCCCGCTGCGGGGCTGTGGGGGGGAGGGGGTTCTACCTACAGGGGCCCACCAGTCCCGTCCCCTCCCCCAGCCAAGAGCGCTAGGAGGGGAATGGGGGGGGGTTAGAGCGGGGGGGCTGGAAGCCAGGACTCCTGGGTTCTCTCCCCGGCTCTGGGAGGGGAGTGGGGGCTGGGGGGTCAGAGCAGGGAGGGCTGGGAGCCAGGACTCCTGGGTTCTCTCCCCGGCTCTGGGAGGGGAGTGGGGGCTGGGGGGTCAAAGCAGGGAGGGCTGGGAGCCAGGACTCCTGGGGTCTCTCCCCGGCTCTGGGAGGGGAGTGGGGGCTGGTGGGTTAGAGCAGGGGGGGCCTGGGAGCCAGGACTCCTGGGTTCTCTCCCTGGCGGTCAGGAGGCTCTGGGCTCCCCCTGGTGGTAAGAGGGGGGAATAGCAGCTACCGTCATTGATGAGATGGGGGGCTGCTTACTTTGGACCCCCCACAACTTACCCCCCTGCCCACAAACCTCCCATCCTGACCAGGGGTATCTCAGCATGCTGCACCTCAAAGCCGTGGCCTACATCAGTCTGGACAACGCTGTGCTAGGTACGTGACTGGGGGCCCGGACGCCTGGGTTCTCTCCCCGGCTGTGGGAGGGGAGTGGGAGCTGGTGGGTTAGCGCAGGGGGGCTGGGAGCCCGGACACCTGGGTTCTCTCCCCAGCTCTGGGAGGGGAGTGGGAGCTGGTGGGTTAGAGCAGGCGGGGCTGGGTGCCCGGACACCTGGGTTCTCTCCCCGGCTCTGGGAGGGGAGTGGGAGCTGGTGGGTTAGAGCAGGCGGGGCTGGGTGCCCGGACACCTGGGTTCTCTCCCCAGCTCTGGGAGGGGAGTGGGGCCTGGTGGGTTAGAGGAGGTACTGTCTGCCTCAGTTTCCCCCTCTCTATTATAAACCTAACTCTATGAAGGTCCGTGGGAGGGGGTCACTCTAAGCTTGGGGCTCAGCCCTCAGTGGATGGGGGAAGGGCATGTCAGCCCCCCCAAATTGGGGGGAATCAAGGTTCTATTACTGGACCCCCACCACCCCCACCCTGATGGGTTTCTCTCCCCTCCGCTGAACCTCAGGCGATGACAAATTCTACGCCAAGACCAGCCCCTTGCTGATCAGCCTCATAGAGAGCGTTCTCAAACAGGTGAGGGGTGGCCCCGGATGCCTGGGTTCGCTCCCCAGCTCTGGGAGGGGAGTGGGGGCTGGTGGGTTAGACCAGGGGGGTTGGGAGCCAGGACTTCTGGGTTCTCTCCCCGGCTCTGGGAGGTGAGTGAGGGCCGGGGTGTGTGTGTCAGAGCAGGTGTCAAAGGTCATCAGGCCATATTGACCCCTCTGAGGGTGGAAGGTCGTGGGTTTGAGTTCAAAGGTCACCTGTGACTCCTCCCCCCCCGGCAGGTCGACAGTCCGAACCGCAGCGGCCAGACCCTCTACGAGCAGGTGACGTTCCCGGATCGGCGCTGGGCCAGCGAGGTGTAAGTGGGGCACAGCCCGCGGGGCAACGGCGACCCTTCACCTCTGACCTGTCACCTCCGACCCCTGCCCGTACCCAGCGATGACCCTTCTCCTTTGACCCCTGCCCTTTCTGTGTTGCCCCTCCCCAGTGGTGACCCTTCACCTCTGACCTTAAATACTCTCTACCTTTGCTGACCCCTCACCTTTGACTCTGGTCCCACCCCCTTTTCACGCTGACCCCGCCCACGTGCCGGAGCCGCCCCGGAGCCTGTGCCCCTGTAACGGCGCAGGACTCACCCCGCTGGTCGCTCTGGGGATTGGCTCAGTCAGGCTCCGGGGCGCCCCCTGGGGGTCGTGTCTTGCGCGATGGCCAGGGACCAGGCAGCAAGGGTGCAAAATGGGGCCGGGGGTGGAAGACAAAGCCCCACCTGCGCCTGCCCCACGCTGCTCCCTGGGTGCCGTCCGCCTCCCCTGCTGGGCCGCTCCCTCTAGCCGGGCTGTCCCCGTCCGTCTGGCCCCTAACGAGCTCTGGGGAAGGTTTTGGGGGGGCAGGCCTGGGTGGGACAATGGGGGAACGCCCAATCTCAGCACCCCGCCTTCTCCCTGACTCTGATCCTGCCTCCTGCCCGCCCCAGGATCCGGCCCCTCTCCATGGACAGCAGCGCCTACCCCTTCACTGCCTTCGCGGGGGTCCCGGCCGTGGAGTTCTCCTTCGTCGAGGTGAGAGACCCTGGCAGGGTGCCCCCCAGCCGGGTCAGCACCCCTCACTCCGACCCACAGCCCCTGCTAGCCCGGCCCTGCCCCCCCAGCCGGGTCAGCGCCCCTCACTCCGACCCACAGCCCCTGTTAGCCCGGCCCTGCCCCCCCAGCCGGGTCAGCGCCCCTCACTCCGACCCACAGCCCCTGCTAGCCCGGCCCTGCCCCCCCCAGCTCTGCCGGTGCCCCTCACTCCGACCCACAGCCCCTGCCAGCCCGGCCCTGCCCCCCAGCTCTGCCGGTGCCCCTCACTCCCAACCCGCAGCCCCTGCCAGCCCAGCCCTGCCCCCCCCAGCTCTGCCGGTGCCCCTCACTCCCGACCCGCAGCCCCTGCCAGCCCTGCCCCCCCCAGCTCTGCCGGTGCCCCTCACTCCCAACCCGCAGCCCCCCCCGGTTTACCCTTTCCCCGCAGGACGCCCGCCCCTACCCGTTCCTGCACACCCAGGACGATACCTACGAGAATCTGAACGGGATGCTCTTCGGGCGGCTGCCGGCCGTGGCCAAGTCGGTGGCCGAGATCGTGGGGCAGCTGCTGATCCGCCTGACCCACGACCACCTGGTGCCGCTGGACTTCGGTGCCTACGGAGACGTCCTGCTGCAGCGGATTGCGGAGTTCAACCCCTACAGCAGCGAGCTCAAGGTAGGGGGCTGGGGGGGGGGGGATCCAGCCCCACAGCCACCCTGAGGGGGATCCAGGGTTCCACTGATCTCCCCGGCTCTGGGAGGGGAGTGGGGGCTGGTGGTTAGAGCAGGGGGGCTGGGAGCCAGGACTCCTGGGTTCTCTCCCTGGCTCTGGGACGGGAGTGGGGACTGGTAGGTTACAGCAGGGGGGTTGGGAGCCAGGACTCCTGGGTTCTCTCCCCGGCTCTGGGAGGGGAGTGGGGGCTGGTGGTTAGAGCAGGGGAGCTGGGAGCCAGGACTCCTGGGTTCTCTCCCTGGCTCTGGGAGGGGAGTGGGGACTGGTAGGTTAGAGCAGGGGGGTTGGGAGCCAGGACTCCTGGGTTCTCTCCCCGGCTCTGGGAGGGGAGTGGGGGCTGGTGGTTAGAGCAGGGGGGCTGGGAGCCAGGACTCCTGGGTTCTCTCCCTGGCTCTGGGAGGGGAGTGGGGGCTGGTGGGTTAGAGCAGGGGGGCTGGGAGCCAGGACTCCTGGGTTCTCTCCCCGGCTCTGGGAGGGGAGTGGGGGCTGGTGGGTTAGAGCAGGGGGGGCTGGGAGCCAGGACTCCTGGGTTCTCTCCCCGGCTCTGGGAGGGGAGTGGGGGCTGGTGGGTCAGAGCAGGGGGGCCTGGGAGCCAGGACTCCTGGGTTCTCCCCCCGGCTCTGGGAGGGGTGTGGGGACACAGATCCAGGAGCGTGGAAGTTGGGGGGTTGGAAGGCCCCATGGAGGGATGGGGGCTGGGTTGCGTTCCTCCCCCCATTGATCCCCCCCCCGCCCCACAGAGCCGCGGCCTGACCCTGCAGTGGCTGTACTCGGCCCGGGGCGACTACACGCGGGCGGCCGAGAAGCTGCGCCAGGACATCTACAGCTCGGAGGAGAAGAACGAGCGGCTCAACCGCATGCACAACGTCCGCATCATGAGGGTGAGCTGGGGGGGCTGGGGGGGGCTGGGGGGTTCTGCATCATCCCGCAGCTCCCCCCCTCTTGCATGCACCTCCCCAGCCCCGCTGCCTGCTGTCAGCCGGGAGCATGCGCCTTTGAGCTGCGCGGATGCATGCAATTAGCTGCCGCATGCATTGGCGCATGCATCGGGCCGGGCCCGCGTCGGCGCATGCATCGGACCGGGCCCAGGTCGGCGCGTGCATCGGGCCTGGCCCGTGTCGGCGCGTGCATCGGACCGGGCCCAGGTCGGCGCGTGCATCGGACCGGGCCCGTGTCGGCGCGTGCATCGGGCCTGGCCCGTGTCGGAGCGTGCATCGGACCGGGCCCAGGTCGGCGCGTGCATCGGACCGGGCCCAGGTCGGCGCGTGCATCGGGCCTGGCCCGTGTCGGCGCGTGCATCGGACCGGGCCCCGGTCGGCGCATGCATCGGGCCTGCCCCGCGTCGGCGCATGCATCGGACCGGGCCCCGGTCGGCGCATGCATCGGACCGGGCCCAGGTCGGCGCGTGCATCGGGCCTGGCCCGTGTCGGCACGTGCATCGGACCGGGCCCCGGTCGGCGCATGCATCGGACCTGGCCCGCGTCGGCGCGTGCATCGGACCTGGCCCAGGTCAGCGCATACATCGGACCTGGCCCGCGTCGGCGCATGCATCGGACCGGGCCCAGGTCAGCGCATGCATCGGGCCTGGCCCGCGTCGGCGCATGCCCGCCTGCTGCCTCTTGCCTGCATCCCCTGCTGCATTTCTGGGGGGTCAGACTCTGCTAAGCACCCCTCCTTCTTCCCCCCCCAGGTGGAGTTCTATTTCCTGTCCCCCTACGCAGCGGCTACGGAGACCCCCTTCCGGCACGTGCTGCTCGGGCGGGGGCCCCACACGCTGCAGGCGTTGCTGGAGCACCTGCGGCTGCTGCGGGAGGCCCCCGAGCGCTTTGACGAGGGGCGGTTCCGGCGCCAGCTGGCCCTGGCCACCTGGACCCTGCAGGGGGCGGCCAACGCTCTGAGCGGGGAGGTCTGGGACGTCGACATCAACTTCTGAGCCCTCCGCCCCAGCGCCCCACTCCCCTGGGTGCCCCCGATGGCTTCCCTCCCCCCATCCCCTGGATCACCCCGTCCAGCCTCCCTCCAGGGCCTCACCCCACTGAACCCCCAAATATCCCCCCTGTGCAGCCCTTCCCCCAAATCTCTGCCCCCCCTCTCCTGCATCCCCCTTCCTTGTCTCCATCTCCCCCCCCAGAGGGACCCTGTGTTTCTCCTAGGCCCCCAGACAAGCACCCAAGGGGCACCCCTTTCCCTGCCCCCCCATTCCCGCTGCCCCCCCCATTAATTTATCAGTGGCAGCGCCCACTATAAATGGTTTCGTTTATTGCTAGGCGATAGATTTAATTTAACCCTTTGTCGGAAGCACCAGCTTCTATAGCCCCACCCCCCGTGACCAATGGACAGGCAGCATCACCGGGAACCAATCACAGGCCGGCTCCCCAACACGGTCCTGCCCCACCCCCAGTACCCCCAAAAAATCCATCACCAGCTGCAGCCTCGGGCACCAGGACTCCTGGGTTCTCTCCCCGGCTCTGGGAGGGGAGTGGGGGCTGGTGGTTAAAGCAGGGGGGTCTGGGAGCCAGGACTCCTGGGTTCTCTCCCTGGCTCTGGGAGGGGAATGGGGGCTGGTGGGTTAGAGCGGGGGGGCTGGGAGCCAGGACTCCTGGGTTCTCTCCCCGGCTTTGGGAGGGGAGTGGGGCTGGTGGGTTAGAACAGGGGGGCTGGGAGCCAGGACTCCTGGGTTCTCTCCCCGGCTCTGGGAGGGGAGCGGGGGCTGGTGGTTAGAGCAGGGGGGGCTGGGAGCCTGGACGCCTGGGTTCCTACTCTACCTCGTCTATCTCTGCACCTTATTTCCCCCTGCCCT
The DNA here is from genome assembly GCF_027887155.1 of Malaclemys terrapin pileata. NCBI lineage: Eukaryota > Metazoa > Chordata > Testudines > Emydidae > Malaclemys > Malaclemys terrapin. The sequence goes on along the minus strand of NC_071519.1, from coordinate 2,018,817 downwards.
AATGTAGGGGGGGGTCCCCTCGGGCCAGGGCCAGCCGGGCAGGTCCCCCCCCAGAGCCTGAAAGCTCAATAAAAATGGATGCTGCAGCTGCGTTTGTCTATTTCCAGGGGCCCCCAGCCCCCAGGTTTCCTTGGCTCAGGGGGGCGGGGAATGGGGCAGGGGCCTGTCCCCTCTAGGGGGCGCCGGCTCCCACCCGGCCCCAGGGCAGGGACTGGCTGGCTCAGGGGGGCAGGGAATGGGGCAGGGGCCTGTCCCCTCTGGTACCAGCCCCCATGTGCAGAGCTCTCTGGGGCAGGGGCCCCCGCATGTTGGCCCCCCCTCCACTCCCCACACTTCGGGGCTACTTCGGGCTTCTTTAAAAATTGTATTTTTGCACGAACAACAAAAAAATTCTCCAGGCAAAAAATGTCAAGTATCTGCCCCCCCCTGGCTGGCAGATTGGGGGGAGGGGCAGGATTCAAGTATCAGATGAGGGGGGCTGGATGCTCAGGTGAATTGGAAGATTTCAGGAGGGGGGGCGAGTTGTTGCCCCCTCAAAAACGGGGGCTAAATGCCCTTTATTGCCCCCCCCCGATTCCCAAGGGAGTCAGAGGTCAAAGGGACCGGACACTCCCCCTCCCAAACAGCAGGTATCTCTGGGCGGGGGTCCCTGAGGAGGAGCCTAAGTGTGCTGGCTCCGCCCCTCTCAGTGCAGTCCCCGCCCCACAGGGGGAGGGGCTTAAGGCTCTCTAACTTCTGCCCTTCCCCCAAGGGGAGGGGCATAATGGATTTGACACCCCCCCGCCTCACTTCCTCCTATGAAAAGGATGGAGCTGGAAGGGGCCCCCCACCCCCGCCCTCACCTGGACGCACCCAGAAGGGGAGGGGCACATGTCCCAGCTCCCCTCTCTCAGGCCCCGCCCAAGGGGGAGGGACTTCAATGCTTGGCCACACCCTCTGTGTGTCACAGGCCTGTGACTCTACGGCCACCCCCCGCCCCAGGATGAGAGGGGGTTCTTCCCAAGGGGGCGGGGCTTAGGGGGAGGAACAAGAGCCCGAGCAAGGAGGGCAGGGCCTGTGCTCCTGGGACACGCCCCCCAAGGGGGAGAGACCCCGCCCCCCACCCCCGTGTCGCTCATGGTCCAGCCCCCTCCGGGATGGGAGGAGCTTACGGACACTGTTTCAGCCACACTGACCAGGAGGAAAGGGCGGGGCCTAGAGCGGTGGGCGGGGCCCCTCAGTCGTGCCCGGCCTCGCTCAGGGGCATGTGGCGGATGGTGTGGAAGATCCAGTCCATCTTGGTGGTCCAGCCGCCGTGGTGAGCCTCGTTCATCTGCTTCGTGAAGTACTCGAGCGCCTCTGGCTCGGCCTTGTCGAGCGCCAGCGTCTTGCGCAGGTAGGCGATGTCGTCGAACGACTGCAACTCTGGCAGCCCCGAACTCAGCATCAGGGAGAACAGGCTGATCAGCAGGTTGGCGTGTTGCCGGATGGCGAGGTACGCCGCGTAGCACATCTCCTGGAACCTGCCGGCGCAGCGCGGGGTCAGCACCCCGGGGCCCCAACCCAGGACTCCTGGGTTCTCTCCCCGGCGCTGGGAGGGGATGGGGGGCTGGTGGGTCAGAGCAGGGGGGCTGGGAGCCAGGACTCCTGGGTTCTCTCCCCGGCTCTGGGAGGGCAGTGGGGGCTGGTGGTTAGAGCAGGGGGGGCTGGGAGCCAGGACTCCTGGGTTCTCTCCCCGGCTCTGGGAGGGGAGCGGGGGCTGGTGGGTCAGAGCACGGGGGCTGGGAGCCAGGACTCCTGGGTTCTCTCCCCGGCTCTGGGAGGGGAGCGGGGGCTGGTGGGTCAGAGCACGGGGGCTGGGAGCCAGGACTCCTGGGTTCTCTCCCTGGCTCTGGGAGGGGAGCGGGGGCTGGTGGGTTAGAGCAGGTGGGGCTGGGAGCCAGGACTCCTGGGTTCTCTCCCCGGCTCTGGGAGGGGAGGAGGAGGGGCCTCACCTCTCGAACTCCTTGGTCTTGGTGCTCTCCTGCACCCCTTTGCTGATGACGAGCAGGAAGTCCTGCGTGAGGACGAAGGGAACCCGCTCCCGCTTGTAGCCAAATTTCTTCTTCTTGTGGTCCAGGAAGTGGCCGAAGTCGATGTGGAAGAGCTGGGAGAAGGGGGGGTTGGACGATGAACGGGACATGGGGCTTGTCGCCTCTAGGGGGCGCCGGCTCCCACCCGGCCACAGGGCAGGGACTGGGGTGGGGGGTCTCACCTGCCCGTCGTCCTTCACCATGATGTTGCTGTTGTGCCGGTCGCCGATGCCCAGGATGAAGGTGGCCACGCAGTACCCAGCGCACGAGCGGGTGAACAGGTCGATGGCGTTGTCGTAACTGAATCAGAGCACGTGGCGTGAATCACCTCCCCGGACCCGCCTCTACCCAGCTCCCACCCCACAGCTGTAGATCAATCTCTGATAATTTTCATATAACTTTACATTGTGCCTCTTCGTATAACCTTGTGGTGGGTCTACCCACGTGTGACCTCTGTTTTCATGGGACTTTGTATCAAAGCCTCATTTAGAAACTTTGCATTGCCCTTGGTATCATATTATAGCCCCTAAGGATAGAATAAGATAGAAGAAACATTTCTTTTTGCTAGCAGTAGAACAAGAGCTCTCCCCCCCCACACTCTTAATCAATTGCCCTGTTGAATGAATGAGGTGTGGATGAGCAAGGCATGGAAGGCAGCACCTCCAGACAGCCTCAACTGTTGGAGAGGGGCTGGGAGCCAGACCCAAGGACAATAAAACGTGTCAAGTGGGCTCATTAAAGACAAGCAGACATACCGAGGGCCTCAGGGGTTAGAAGCAAGCACCTTCTTTTGGAAACACCCTCTTTGCAGCATTGGGACAACACAAATCTGACATCAGGAATCAAAATACTCAAAAACCAGTGGGAGAACACTTTAACCTGTCTGGTCATTCAGTGACAGACCTGCGGGTGGCTATATTACAACAGAAAAACTTCAAAAACAGACTCCAAAGAGAGACTGCAGAGCTAGAATTGATATGCAAACTAGACACAATCAACTCCGGTTTGAATAAGGACTGGGAATGGCTGAGCCATTACAAACGTTGACTATCTCCCCTTGTAAGTATTCTCACACTTCTTATCACACTGTCTGTACTCGGCTAGCTTGATTATCACTTCAAAAGTTTTTTTTTTTTTTTTTTTTTTTTTTTTTTTTTTTTTTTCTCTTAATTAATTGGCCTCTCAGAGTTAGTAAGACAACTCCCACCTGTTTATGCTCTCTGTATGTGTGTATATATATCTCCTCAATATATGTTCCATTCTATGCATCCGAAGAAGTGGGCTGTAGTCCACGAAAGCTTATGCTCTAATAAATTTGTTAGTCTCTAAGGTGCCACAAGTACTCCTGTTCTTCTTTTTGCGGATACAGACTAACACGGCTGTTACTCTGAAACTCAAAAGAAAGCAGCACAAAGGACCAATGGACACAGACACAGAGTTTGAATCTGGTCTAGATTTGCATAAGAGAAAAGCTGCTATAAAAGTGAGGTGTCTTGCAGAGGACCCCGGGTCTCGTCTTGTCAACATGGGAGCATCGATCCGGATCGGCAGAAGCCCGGCTCCACCCCCTCCCCCATCTAACTCACCTGGCCAGTGAAGTTAAGGGGAGCAGCTAGTTGGTAACAACAAGACGGAGTGTGTTTGTGTGTGTGTGTGAGTGTAATATATTATATGCATATAATACAGTGTTAATGAATACATGTATTACTAATAAATGTGGCGTTTTGTCTTATTCCCCCTGAAAAGATCCTGGGCAGGACTTTAAGTACAACATTTTGGTGGAGAATGTGAAAGGGGGAGCAAGCATAGAACCCACAGTTATTATCAAACTGGTGTGCACACCGCCAGCTTTAGCAAGCCTGGCACTACAGGAAAAAGAGCGTAAACTTTCAGTTAATTAACCAAACTCTGAAGGATATAGGAGTTTAGGTTTAAATTGTGTTTCTCACTGTGATCCGGGGAAGGATTAACCAAACTCTGAAGGATATAGGAGTTTAGGTTTCAATTGTGTTGTAGAGGTACATACACCCTCAGCCGTAGCAAGACTGAGCTAAAGAGGAGAACTTAGTGTTTCTCACTCTGATCCGGGGAAGGATCTAATCCGGGGAAGGATTTGTATAATTGGTGTATAAACCCTCGGTGGTAGCAGACCGAGTAATACAGAGGGAAGCTTAGCGTCTCTCCCTCTGGCCCAGAGTGGGTTAAAAACATAAGATACAGATCTTGTTCTGTTAAACCAAACTCTGAAGGATATAGGAGTTTGGGCAGTGTATTGTGGTTTATGTTTGTTTGGTTTTTTTGTAAGTAATATTGTGGTAATTTCACAATTTTGAAGAAAATGTTTAAGGAATGGGACCAGGAAGGGTGGGGGCTAGTTGGAAAGCCCACCCTCCTTGCTAAATTGGTAGTGGAAAAAGGCTTGTGCCCATGGAAAGGAACTGTTTATTGGAAAAAGCAGGATCGGGCCCAGGCAAGCAACAGATAGAGAAACTGAAAACAGGTTGGGTACAGAGAGTTAAAACAGCACTCTCAAATCTTACAGCAGCAGGAACATCAGGAGAAGAAACATTTAAAACCCCAGAAGGGGGCAGACCTTTGGGACCCCTCTGGAGATTGGGAAGGGGGATATTTGAAATATTTGGGTAAATTCCTCCTCCCAGGGCCAAAATGCCATTGAAACAGTTAACAACAGTCCCTGCTTCTGCCTCAGATCTCCAGGCCATGGCAAAATGGCTGGAGATTTTAAAACAGAAATTTTTTTCTAAATGGAGTGTTAACGCCCTTTTACTGAGAGAAAGGGAGGATTTACACTCACAAAAAATGCACCACTTAATTAGCATTTGTGCAGCCCCAAGTACCAAACACACTGTGGCAGGGACTAAGCAGGTTCTGCCAGGGTGAAAGCACTGTGCTAATTTGTTTCCAAGCTTCTATCTTTCAGGCTCCGAACCAGAACATCAGGAGAGCTGGTACCAGCTGAAGAGTTATAAAATACCATGGTTATAGTGTCACGACAAAGTCTGTGTTGCATGTTCTGTGTCTGTCTCTAGTGGTGTCCTGTGTTAGCATTGGGTCCAGAAAAAGAGGAAATTTAAAGGAATAAACGATACAGAAAATGTGAAGCGTTAGTCATTGGTCATTGGGGGTAACATGCAGAGTAAGGGGGTATGTTGGTGTTTTGGGGCTGGGCAGCACACATAGTATATACACACTGCAATGTCCCCAATGAGGGGTGGGTAACCGGTGGGCGGGGTCAGGAGACAGTCGATAAACGGTGAGGGTCCACCATCCATACGGGAGGCAGGGACAGTCATGGGTATAAGCAAGCGGGCTGGATAATGGGGATGGGGTGACCCTCACGTGGCGGGATTCAGCTAGGTTTGGTGGGTTTAGGGCTCAGGGGATAGGGTCCAGCAGGGGGTGTGTGTGGGTGCACGAGGTCTCCCTGGCTCACTCTTGGTATTGGCGGTGGCCGGTGATGTGCTCGGTGTAAATGTCCCGGGACCAACGGATAGTGTCCGAGACCATTAGGCGTCTCATGAGCCGCGCGTAATGACGGCCCACCCCACAGGTCCTCAGCACGCGTTCGTTACACGGGTCCCAGGCACCCAGGGCCCCAACGAGCAGAGCGTCGACGTGCACCTCGTAACCCTTAGTCCGCAGGGTGTCAGCCAGGGGGGCGTATTTTTCGAGCTTGCGGGCTCGGGCTTCGCGGAAGGCCGGGGTCCTGTTCTCGAACGGAATCGCTACGTCGACCAGGATGATCTTTTTCCCCACCTCGTCCGTGACGACGATGTCCGGGCGCAGCGGGCTGTCGGTGCCGGGGACGGTGCGGTTGACAGCGATCTCTCCCAGACGCGGGTTGATGGCCTTCACTAGACGGTCCTGGACGGCGTTGTGGCGTAGCTGCCAGGCTCTGGCGTGGGGCTTGCAGCAGCACAGGACGTGGGGCAGGGTTTCGTTGACGTACCCGCACTTCCTGCAGCGTTTATCCCGGTTCCCGTGGCGGATGGCACCGTTGAGAGGGACGCAATTCAGCCGGGCGCGGTGAATGAACCGCCAGTCGGCGAACCGGGTGAAGCTGCCTGTGGGGAGGAAGTGGTTGCTGGAGTCCCACTTGCTGGTTACTTCGAAGACTTTACCCTGGTCCGGCTTTTTCTTCAAGGCGTCCACGTAGAGCGCGTGGACGGCGGCCTTCAGGGATCTCTCCAGCACGCCTCTGGCTCCGGGGGTGACGATGATGTTGTCCTCCGTTCCGATCCGCGGTATCAGGACTCCCAGCTCCCGCCGTTCCTCGTTCCATTCCCAGCGGCAGCCCAGGTGCTTTCCCAGCCGGCGCGTGGCATTGCGGGCGCGGGTCCACAGCGAGGCGAAGTCTCCCCTGTCCCGGGCGAAGTCGCCGTCCAGGGAGCCGCTCAAGAAGGTGGCCACATCTCGGTCGGAGGGAGGTCTGCCGATTCGTTTCTCGGTGGCGGCGTGCAGGGCGGTCGTTGCAACGTTCTTTACCGTGGCGTCCGGGCAAGTCAGGAGGCGGAAGGCGTGTGTGAGGACCGCGATGTCACATCTACACTAGACAGGGCAAATGTCTTTTCCTCTCTCTACTTCCCCCATCTCCATCCAACTTATAAATCACCCCTTGTCTCCAAAAGACTTTGGTCCCCAGTGCATCAGGGTTGTTTTGTTTTGTCAGGTTCTCTAATAATCATTTTGTTGTTGATTTTTGTTCTTGATACATTTGTATTGTTAGTTACATTTGCTTGTATTATTATTCATTCCACACTTTCCTCTATGCACTCTGGTTCTATTTCCCCAAGCCCTGAAGGGTAGTTCTTGGGCCCCCATAACCTGTAAGACCTTGGCCCATAATTGTATGGCCCCATCTTTCACGTCCCCAGAAACCTCTGAAAACAACTGTTAAAAATAGGAAATTCTACAACATTTTAGCAACTCAATGTTAGTTTAAGTCCAAATCAGCTTAACCTTGCATGACAACTGTGGTACTCCTACAAAATCTTATTTGTTGTGTGTGCTTAAGAAGGTCCTGACCTCAGTGACTTTTATTGTTTGATGGCTATTGCAGCATCAAACTTGGGCCTCATTTTGTTTGTCAATGTACCCAATTATTGGAATGGTAATGGTTTTGTTGTATTTCCAATTATTATAATGATAATTGTTTGCATTTGTGTTTATGTTATATCTGGTGTTTAGTCAATTGTAATGGTTTTAGTTATAGTCACCTGGTTATAATTGTTTGGTTTGTTTGCAACAAATACAAAAGATTTATATGGTGACCACTCAAGAATTGTTCTTGAGAGGTCAAAAGGGGGACAATGTAGATCAATCTCTGATAATTTTCATATGACTTTACATTGTGCCTCTTCATATAACCTTGTGGTGGGTCTACCTACGTGTGACCTCTGTTTTCATGGGACTTTGTATCAAAGCCTCATTTAGAAACTTTGCATTGCCCTTGGTATAATATTATAGCCCCTAAGGATAGAATAAGATAGAAGAAACATTTCTTTTTGCTAGCAGTAGAACAAGAGCTCTCCCCCCCCACACACTCTTAATCAATTGCCCTGTTGAATGAATGAGGTGTGGATGAGCAAGGCATGGAAGGCAGCACCTCCAGACAGCCTCAACTGTTGGAGAGGGGCTGGGAGCCAGACCCAAGGACAATAAAACGTGTCAAGTGGGCTCATTAAAGACAAGCAGACATACTGACAGCCTCGGGGGTTAGAAGCGAGCACCTTTTTTTGGAAACACCCTCTTTGCAGCATTGGGACAACACTCAAAAGAAAGCAGCACAAAGGACCAATGGACACAGACACAGAGTTTGAATCTGGTCTAGATTTGCATAAGAGGGAAGCTGCTATAAAAGTGAGGTGTCTTGCAGAGGACCCCGGGTCTCGTCTTGTCAACATGGGAGCATCGATCCGGATTGGCAGAAGCCCGGCTCCACCCCCTCCCCCATCTAACTCACCTGGCCAGTGAAGTTAAGGGGAGCAGCTAGTTGGTAACAACAAGAGGGAGTGTGTTTGTGTGTGTGTGTGTGTGTAAGTGTAATATATTATATGCATATAATACAGTGTTAATGAATACATGTATTACTAATAAATGTGGCGTTTTGCCTTATTCCCCCTGAAAAGATCCTGGGCAGGACTTTAAGTACAACACAGCCCCCCATCCTGCCCCCCAGGCCGGCACCCCGAGCCCGCAGACCCGCCTGACCTGGCCCCCTTGTTCCTCTCCTTCAGCCAGTGGTGCAGGGTGTGGCTGTTAAACTGCAGCGCCCCCTTCAGGCCGCCCCTGCACTGGATCTGCATGATGGTGTGGGAGCTCCTCACCGCCTCGATCAGCCCCACGCAGTCCCCGATGGACAGGCAGCCGTAGGGCAGCATCCTGGGGGCACAGGAGGGAGGATTAGGCAGGGACCCCTCGTCCACCTCTCCCAGTGACCCCCCCGCAAATCCCATCCCCCCCCAGCAGAGCAGTGACGCAGGTTCTCCCCCCACCCCCCCGGTACCGAAGGTCCAGTCCTTGGTTCTGCCACATGTTCTCCATGATCCGGATAATTTGCAGCGTCAGCATATCCTGCCGGAGATCTACAGCCAGAGACAGACAGACACACGTCAGCAGTGCCCCCCACTCCCGACCCGCAGCCCCCTGCCACCGGCACTGCCCCCCCAGCCCTGCCGGTGCCCCTCACTCCCGACCCGCAGCCCCCTGCCACCGGCACTGCCCCCCCAGCTCTGCCGGTGCCCCCCACTCCCGACCCACAGCCCCCTGCCACCGGCACTGCCCCCCCAGCCCTGCCGGTGCCCCTCACTCCCGACCCGCAGCCCCCTGCCACCGGCACTGCCCCCCCAGCTCTGCCGGTGCCCCCCACTCCCGACCCACAGCCCCCTGCCACCGGCACTGCCCCCCCAGCCCTGCCGGTGCCGCTCACTCCTGACCCGCAGCCCCCTGCCACTGGCACTGCCCCCCAGCCCTGCCGGTGCCCCCCACTCCCGACCCACAGCCCCTGCCACCGGCCCTGCCCCCCCCCCCCAGCCCTGCCGGTGCCCCCCACTCCCGACCCACAGCCCCTGCCACCGGCCCTGCCCCCCCCAGCCCTGCCGGTGCCCCCCACTCCCGACCCACAGCCCCTGCCAGCCCGGCCCTGCCCCCACAGCCCTGCCGGTGCCCCCCACTCCCGACCCACAGCCCCTGCCACCGGCCCTGCCCCCACAGCCCTGCCGGTGCCCCCCACTCCCGACCCACAGCCCCTGCCACCGGCCCTCCCCCACCAGCTCTGCCGGTGCCCCCCACTCCCGACCCGCAGCCCCCTGCCAGCCCAGCCCTGCCGGTGCCCCTCACTCCCGACCCGCAGCCCCCTGCCACCGGCCCTGCCCCCACAGCCCTGCCAGTGCCCCCCACTCCCGACCCACAGCCCCTGCCAGCCCAGCCCTGCCCCCCCAGCTCTGCCGGTGCCCCCCACTCCCGACCCACAGCCCCCTGCCAGCCCGGCCCTGCCCCCCCAGCCCTGCCGGTGCCCCCCACTCCCGACCCACAGCCCCCTGCCAGCCCGGCCCTGCCCCCACAGCCCTGCCGGTGCCCCTCACTCCCAAACCACATCCCCCTGACAGCCCAGCCCTGCCCCCCCAGCTCTGCCTGTGCCCCTCACTCCCGACCCGCAGCCCCTGCCAGCCCGGCCCTGCCCCCCCCCCAGCTCTGCCTGTGCCCCTCACTCCCGACCCGCAGCCCCTGCCAGCCCAACCCTGCCCCCCCCAGCTCTGCTGGTGCCCCTCACTCCCGACCCTAAGCCCCTGCCAGCCCGGCCCTGCCCCCACAGCCCTGCCGGTGCCCCCCACTCCCGACCCACAGCCCCTGCCACCGGCCCTGCCCCCACAGCCCTGCCGGTGCCCCCCACTCCCGACCCACAGCCCCTGCCACCGGCCCTCCCCCACCAGCTCTGCCGGTGCCCCCCACTCCCGACCCGCAGCCCCCTGCCAGCCCAGCCCTGCCGGTGCCCCTCACTCCCGACCCGCAGCCCCCTGCCACCGGCCCTGCCCCCACAGCCCTGCCAGTGCCCCCCACTCCCGACCCACAGCCCCTGCCAGCCCAGCCCTGCCCCCCCAGCTCTGCCGGTGCCCCCCACTCCCGACCCACAGCCCCCTGCCAGCCCGGCCCTGCCCCCCCAGCCCTGCCGGTGCCCCCCACTCCCGACCCACAGCCCCCTGCCAGCCCGGCCCTGCCCCCACAGCCCTGCCGGTGCCCCTCACTCCCAAACCACATCCCCCTGACAGCCCAGCCCTGCCCCCCCAGCTCTGCCTGTGCCCCTCACTCCCGACCCGCAGCCCCTGCCAGCCCGGCCCTGCCCCCCCCCCAGCTCTGCCTGTGCCCCTCACTCCCGACCCGCAGCCCCTGCCAGCCCAACCCTGCCCCCCCCAGCTCTGCTGGTGCCCCTCACTCCCGACCCTAAGCCCCTGCTAGCCCAGCCCTGCCCCCCCAGCTCTGCCGGTGCCCCTCACTCCCGACCCTCAGCCCCTGCCAGCCCAGCCCCGCCCCCCCCAGCCCTGCCGGTGCCCCTCACTCCCGACCCGCAGCCCCTGCCCCCCCAGCCCTGCCGGTGCCCCTCACTCCCGACCCACAGCCCCTGCCAGCCCAGCCCTGCCCCCCCAGCTCTGCCTGTGCCCCTCACTCCCGACCCACAGCCCCTGCCAGCCCAACCCTGCCCCCCCCCAGCTCTGCCGGTGCCCCTCACTCCCGACCCTAAGCCCCTGCTAGCCCGGCCCTGCCCCCCCAGCTCTGCCGGTGCCCTCACTCCCGACCCGCAGCCCCTGCCAGCCCAGCCCTGACCCCCCCAGCTCTGCCGGTGCCCCTCACTCCCGACCCACAGCCCCTGCCAGCCCAGCCCTGACCCCCCCAGCTCTGCCGGTGCCCCTCACTCCCGACCCTCAGCCCCTGCCAGCCCAGCCCTGAACCCCCCAGCTCTGCCTGTGCCCCTCACTCCCGACCCGCAGCCCCTGCCACCGGCCCTGCCCCCCCCAGTCCTGCCGGTGCCCCTCACTCCCGACCCACAGCCCCCTGCCAGCCCAGCCCTGCCCCCCCAGCCCTGCCGGTGCCCCCCACTCCCGACCCACAGCCCCCTGCCAGACCAGCCCTGCCGGTGCCCCTCACTCCCGACCCGCAGCCCCCTGCCACCGGCCCTGCCCCCACAGCCCTGCCAGTGCCCCCCACTCCCGACCCGCAGCCCCCTGCCACCGGCTCTGCCCCCCCCAGCTCTGCCGGTGCCCCTCACTCCCAACCCACAGCCCCTGCCAGCCCAGCCCTGCCGGTGCCCCTCACTCCCGACCCGCAACCCCCTGCCAGCCCAGCCCTGCCCCCCCAGCCCTGCCGGTGCCCCTCACTCCCGACCCGCAGCCCCTGCCACCGGCCCTGTCCCCCCCAGCCCTGCCGGTGCCCCTCACTCCCGACCCGCAGCCCCCCTCACCATCCCCGTTTTTGAAGATGATCTCATGGTTGGTGAAGAGCAGCTCCGACATGATGTCTGGATTCTCCCAGTTCAGCCAGAGCGGCCGCTTGGCCGACGACATGATCCTGCATTCGTCCAGCCTGCGAGGTGGGGAGACCTGTCAGGGAGACAACCCAGGCGTCCGGGCTCCCAGCCCCCCCTGCTCTAACCCACCAGCCCCCACACCCCTCCCAGAGCCGGGGAGAGATCCCAGGAGTCCTGGCTCCCAGCCCCCCTGCTCTACCTCACCAACCCCCACCTCCCTCCCAGAGCCAGGGGAGAACCCAGGAGTCCTGGCTCCCAGCCCCCCTGCTCTAACCACCAGCCCCCACGCCCCTCCCAGAGCTGGGCATGGGACCCAGGCGTCCTGTGGGCCTCACCGGATGTTGCCCAGCTGGTGGACAGGGTTCAGGGGGCAGATGAAGCCCTGCAGAGCTTCCATGTAATCCGGGCGTTTCATCTGCTCCACCAGGAACTTCATCTGCATCTGGGGGAGATGGGGGGGCGATTACTGGGGGGCGGGTAAGAACCCAGGGCATAGCCCCACTCCTCCCGCACTCTGGGGCAGAGGGGAGCTCCAGGATCCTGCTGGGGGGGGTCACAGATGTGTCCGGGGGAGAGGGGCAGGGAGGCAGACACGGGGCGGTGGCGGGAGCGAGGGGCACCATGGGACGTGATGAGGGTGATACAATATCTCATCGGAAGAGTTAATTAACGCTGAGCCAGCGCCGGACTTGAAAACCTCATTAGGAAGATCTGTAAACGGACGGAGCTTGGAAATGCAGCCGGCGTCGGAGACAGAAGGGGAGCGGTTTGTGCCGGGCTTGGGATGGTCTTGGTGATTACTGTGGCTGGGATGCAAAGCTCGAAAAAGGAATATCACGATTGATGGTGATACTGGCGTGAACGAGCGTTACAGTCTCTTTGGAGGTTGTGGGTGTGCCAAAGTGGGAGGGGGCGGTCTTGTTTTTCCGTGTTTTCCAGTGGGTTGCATGCAGTGGGGGTGGGACTCAGTTTCCCCGGGTGTTACGGGTTTAACGAGGGAGGGGAGAGGGAGATTGTTGGTACAGAGGACCAGAGAGGGAACTTGGGACCCCAGCCAGTGGCCTGGAGGACGGATACCTCGACCCGTCGACCCCGCTCAGGAGTCGCAGCCGGTTCTGGCCAGTGGGAGGACAATGGGCTGCGGGGAGAGGACCCCGGTGACTGGAGCAGAGGGGCCAGGGGACAGAAGCGAGGAGAGGAGGCCCCGGCAACCCTGTTTATGACCCTGTTCATCTGGAGAGAAGACAATGGACAGAGGAGGGGTCTGGGGCCGGGGATCTCAGATGCCCAGCTGGGAAGCAGGGGGGCTCGGGGCTGGAGAGGGGGAGCAGGCAGAGCCCACCTGGATGCAGAGAGACTGGGGTGTGCTGGGCTGAGGGAGGCCAGGCCTGAGGCCGGAGAGTTTCCTGGGCTGGGTTCAGTCGCTCAATAAACCCTCCTGTGTTACGCTGGCTGAGAGTCGCTCCGGGCTAGAGAACAGGGGGAGTGGAGGCCCCGGGGGTCCAGAGCGAGGGGACTCCCTGAGGGGGCCCACGGCAGAGACAGACGTGCTGAGGCTCAGAGAGGTGCGGCTCCAGGAGGTGGAGATTGTGGACTCCCAAGAAGGGCTGTCTCACTGAAAGGGGCACCCCCCACGGACCGCACGGGGCCAAGAGTGGGCCCGATCTGTGAGTCCGTGACAGTCCGTGACAGCGGTAACTGGGATCTGCACTGCTAATGGACTCATTACCTCATGCTAATTGCCAGGACGGTTGGGAGACAGAAGATGAAACTTATTCGCTCAGGCCGAGACGCTGCTGGAAATGTGTAAAAACCCCGGGACACGATCCTGCTTCATCTCTAAGTAGGGTGACCAGATGTCCCGGTTTTATAGGGATCATCCCGATATTTGGGGCTTTTTCTTATATAGGCTCTGATTACCCCCCACCCCCATATCTCCGATCGGCTTCGGGTTTCAAGAGGGGGGAAACCCTGAGCCACAAGGATTGAGATCCCCAGTCTCTGACTGGAGTCGCCCTGAACATGGACATTGGACTGTAACCTCTGGACTGTTTCTAAAAGGACTTTTGGCAACTATAAATTAATCTCCGCAACGTATCTGGACATCAAGAACTGAATTCACGTCTGTCTGGAGATGGATCTTTTAACCAACTCTCTCTTCTCTTTTTTAATACATGTGAGTTTACTTGACAATTATTGGCTCTAAGTGTGGATTTGGGGTAAGATCTAAGTTATCATTGGATCTGGGGGTGTGGCTGCTCCTTTGGGATCGGAAGATCCTTTTCTTGTATATGATGAGATCAGATTTTCAGGAATCATCATTATGACAAAGTGGGACTGTTCTTAATGTTTTCCTCAGTTTCCCCTATGCAGTTCTCAAGTATCTAGGGGGTGGGATCAGGGTGTACGATTGCTGCAGAGCAAAGGGCCAGGGTACATAAATGCCCGACACTCTGTCTCCTGGCAACTGATGGCCTGGGACCCTCCTCTGCAAAGGTGCCAACTGAAGGTGTTGGAGACAAAGGGGTCAGGTGACCTCCTGGCCCGGGAAAGAGACAAAGCCCAGAGAAGGAGGGGCTGGATGGAGGTGGGAGTTTGGGGCTAGCTGGGGACGGGGAGTGAGGGCGGACGTGGGTTTGCCTCGCTGCGCCTCAGAATGGACCCGGCCGAGGGGTCCCGTTCGCTGGACCTACAAGCTCTGTTTTAGACCGTGTTCCTGTCATCTAATAAACCTCTGTGTTACCGGCTGGCCGAGAGTCACGTCTGACTGCGAAGTGGGGGGTACAGAACCCTTTGGCTTTCCCAGGACCCAGCCTGGGCGGACTCGCTGTGGGAAGCGCACGGAGGGGCAGATGCTGAATGCTCCCAGGAGAGACCCAGGAGGTGAAGCCGTGTGAGCGTCTTGCCCTGAAGACAGTCTGCTCCGAGGGAGAGGAGGCTCCCCAAAGTCCTGACCCGCTTTGTGGGGAGCAGTTCCAGAGCATCGCCCGGGGACTCAGTGACAACTGGTGGCAGAGGTGGGATGTACGGCACCCCGTGAATGGCGCTTCTTGCAGTAAGTGACTGGGAAGCAGTAAAACGAAGGGGGGATACCGAGAACCAGGCGTGCTGAAGCTCAGAGAGGGACGGTTTCAGGGGGCCAGCGAGAAGGACGTTTGCAGTAACAGGGTTCCCCTGGGGATTGCAGCGAGCGGTCTCAGGGGCGGAGGAGTCTGCAGCTCGACCCTGGCAAAGAGGTGATATCACGAGAAGGGCTGGCACACTAGGGGTTCTTCCTGGAAACCAGGGGGAGCTGAGAGCACATGGGGCTGTGAGTCCAAAGCAACTTGGGAACAGCGGAGTGATGGCCTATCACCATCTCCATAAGAAGGACATTGTGATCCTGTGCAAAGAGAGGGTTACGCATTGGGAAGTTCACCAAGGCCCAGTGAATCGTGCAGCTGGAGGACGAGGACCGCTCTAAGGAGCAGAATCCTGACCCAGACGGGGCTACAAGAGGATCTGGGAGCAGCTGGAGCAGTAGCCAGGCATCCCCGTGTGATGAACTGGGACTGTTCTTGCTGGGGTGTGTGAATGCTGACAGGGGAGTGTGGCTGGATAGTCTGCATTGGGGGATGGGAGTCTGAGTCTGCCCGAGGGCGAATACCTGGGCGTGTAGCATGGGAGCCCAGGAAGGGGTTGGAGGCCAGGGGACTCCTTGGCCGGGGAAACTGAACAAAGGCTGTGGGAGGGGTCGCTGAAGGGAGAGTGCTGGAAGCGGGCTGGAGAGATGGCTGGGAGGAGGGATTGCTCTGACCTCCCAAGGGGGGCTGGGATGCCTGGGACCCCCAGATGGACCTAACTGAGGGGGGCCCTGTTGTCTGTGCCTGCAAGACCTATCTTGGACTGTATTCCTGTCATCCAAATAAACCTTCTGCTTTACTGGCTGGCTGAGAGTCATGGTGAATCGCAGGAAGCCGGGGATGCAGGGCCCAGAGTCCCCCGATACTCCGCGACAACTGGTGGCAGAGGTGGGATCTACTGCACCCCGTGGACGGCGCTTCCTGCAGTATGTGACTGGGGAACAGTAAAACGAAGGGGGATTGACGGGGACCAGGCCGGCTGAAGAGTGGGAGAGAGACGGTTATTACCCCTGGGAGTGTGTGACCAGCGAGAAGGACTTTTGCAGTAACAGGGTCCCCCGGGGGGATCGCAGCGGGTGGTCCCAGGGGCGGAGGAGTCTGCAGCTCGACCCTGGCAGAGAGGTGGTGACCTCGAGAAGGGCTGGCACACTAGGGGGCCCCCTGGGAACTGTGGGGAGCTGTGAGCACACAGGCCGGTGAGTGGCCAGCAGGAAGATGTATGCCAAGCGGCTTAAGAGCGACCTGGTGGAGCTGTGCAAGCAGAGGGGGCTGTGCATTGGGAGGCTCACCAAAGAACAGCTCATTGCCCGGCTGGAGGCGGAAGATCGCGCGAATGAACTGATCCCTGTGTCTCAGGGAAGCAGCCTGGCAAATGCAGCGCAGGCACCAGTGTCTGTCCCAGCTGGGAGTGGTCAGCCGGCTGCTGAGGGCTTCCCGAGACCCCTCCTTCCTATGCCTAGGGGAAGGGTGGGGAGGAGCCCAGCAAATACCGAAGGCGCCGTGACCCCCCCGGCCAGCAAGGGACCCTCCCGGCGAAGCTCGCCGGCCAGCAGAGGATCCTCCCGGCGACGTTCGGCATCCGTGGAGCGGAATTGGCTGGAATGGGAGAAAGAGCTAAAACTGAGAGAGCTGGAGGATCGTGAACAACAGAGACAGCATGAACGGGAGGAGAAAGAGAGACAGAGACAGGAGAATGAGAGACAGCGTCAGCATGAAGAGAGACAGAGACAGGAGAATGAGAGACAGCGTCAGCATGAACTGGAACTGGCGAGATTGAAGGGCAGCGAACCCCCGGCTGCGGTGAGTGAGGGGGGACCCAGGACTGCACGGAGCTTTGATAAGTGCATCATGGCCCCATACAAGGAGGGGGAGGACATGGATGACTTCCTGGAGGCCTTTGAGACGGCCTGCGAGCTGCACCGGGTTGATCCCGCGGACAGACTCCGGGTCCTTACCCCCTTACTGGACCCCAAATCCGTGGCATTGTACCGCCAACTGGAAGAGGCAGAGAAAGGGGACTACGAACTATTCAAAAAGGCCCTGCTACGAGAGTTTGGGCTGACTCCTGAGATGTACCGGGAAAGGTTCCGGAGTCAGGATAAAACCCCTGAGATCTCATATCTACAACTAGCCGCCCGCATGGAAGGATACGCCAGCAAGTGGGCTGATGGGGCCCAGACGAAGGAGGACCTGGTCAAACTGCTGGTACTGGAGCAACTGTATGAGCGGTGCCCATCTGACCTGAGGCTGTGGTTGGTGGACAGAAAGCCAGAGAACCCGCGACAGGCAGGCCGGCTGGCCGATGAGTTCGTAAAGAGCCGGTCAGGAGATAAAAGGGAGGAGTCCCAAAGGAGCAATCCCACCACAACGCAGAGAGAGAGTCACCATGGGACCTCCCCGTGGGAAAATACAGAAAAACCCCATCAGAGGGGAACATCCGGCATCAGGACCATCCGACCCACTCAAGGGGACCCATGGGACATGGGCTGCTACCACTGTGGCCAAAAGGGCCACATACGGGCCCAGTGCCCCAGGCTCAGGGACAGACGGAGCAGGCCGAACCCACAGAGGGTTGACTGGGTAGAGACCCAGCCCGGCGAGAGGCAGCATTCCCAGGGAAGGGGGGCTGGCAGGGTACCACCTGCTAAGGAGGGAGGAGAGCCCCAGGCTAGCTTCTCTGGGGGACCAGATGCTCCGGATTCAAAGTTCTCCGTTTACAGGGTTGGCGCGGGGCTGTCCCTGCGGAGCGAGTGCCTTGTTCCCCTGGAGGTGGATGGGAAGGAAGTTTATGGTTACTGGGACACGGGCGCAGAGGTGACACTGGCCCGGCCCGAGGTGGTGGCCCCAGATCGGGTGGTGCCCAACACCTTCCTGACCCTGACCGGGGTGGGCGGGACCCCATTCCAGGTTCCCGTAGCGAGGGTACACCTGAAATGGGGGGCCAAGGAGGGCTCCAAGGACGTGGGAGTGCACCACCATTTGCCCACTGAGGTGTTGATGGGGGGGGACCTAGAGGACTGGCCCAGCAGCCCCCAGACCGCCTTAGTTGTGACCCGCGGTCAGAGCCGGCGAGGGGCACTGCGCCCTGGCCTTGGGCGGGGGTGCCTTGCCTGAGGCGCGGGACCCTAACCTGGTGGGGAGGGAACGCCCAGGGACACGGCTCAGGGAGGCTGCAGCTTCGGACCCAGCGAGCGAGAAAGAGCAGGTGGCCATCCCCGTCCCAGCTGCTGAGTTCCAGGCCGAGTTACAGAGAGATCCCTCCTTGCGGAAGATAAGGGACCTGGCCGACCTCAATGCGGTACAGACCATGGGACGAGGTGGCCGGAAAAGGTTCCTGTGGGAGAAGGGGTTCCTGTACCGAGAATGGGCTCCCCCAGGGAAAATGGAGTCAGGGGGGATCAGGAGGCAGCTGGTGGTACCCCAGAAGTATCGCCGCCAGCTGCTGTGCCGGGCCCATGACATTCCCCTCTCAGGGCACCAGGGAACCTGGCGTACCCAGCAGAGGCTGCTACGGAGCTTTTACTGGCCTGGGGTCTTTGTTACTGTCCGACAGTACTGCGGATCCTGTGACCCCTGTCAGAGGGGGAGGAAGGCCCGGGACAAGGGGAAAATGGCTTTAGGACCCTTGCCCAGCATAGAGGAGCCTTTTCGGAGGGTGGCCAAGGTTAAAAGGGCGGCTCTAAACCAAGAGAGCCCAAAGCACAGACCTCCAGACTGGAGCGCTGGGAGAAGACCACAGCCCAGTTGGAGCCCCAGAGGTATGGGGGTGGGAAAAGGGCACAGGCCGCATAAACCTTCCCACATGCGAACTGCGAGTGCCATCAAGCACCCCGACCTAAGGGGGGGCGTGAAACTGGAGGGGCCTGGTGTAATTCTCACCAAGGAATGGGAGGGATGCGGGGGCATCCATGGGAACGGGGGTAGGTTCGAACTTCCCCGGGTCACTGGCTAAAGTGACCCTGCTCAGTTCGGTCTCGAAGGGGGGAGAGATGTGACGAACTGGGCCTGTTCTCACTGTGGTCTGTGAATGCTGACAGGGGAGTGTGCTGGGATAGTCTGCATTGTAGGATGGGATCTGCCCGAGGGCGCATACCTGAGTGTGTAACATGAGAACCCAGGAAGGGGTTGAAGGCGAGGCGACTCCTTAGCCCGGGAAACTGAACAAAGGCTGTGGGAAGGGTCGTGGAAAGCAGAGGGCTGGAAGCAGGCTGGAGGGAGGCTGGAGAGATGGCTGGGAGGCAGAGATGGCTCTGACCCCCCAAAGGGGGGTGGGCTGGCATGCCCTGGGACCCCAAGCTGGACCTAACTGAGGGGGGCCCTGTTGTCTGTGCCTGCAAGACCTGTCTTGGACTGTATTCCTGTCATCCAAATAAACCTTCTGCTTTACTGGCTGGCTGAGAGTCATGGTGAATCGCAGGAAGCCGGGGGTGCAGGGCCCTGAGTCCCCCAATACTCCGTGACACATGTGTCCCAGGTGAAGAGGGGGCTGGGCTGCCTCAAAGAGGCAGGACTGACGGTAAAAGCTGGAAAGTGTAAGGTGGGGATGACAGAGGTGTTGTATCTGGGCCACAAGGTGGGGAGCGGCTGCCCCAGCCCAGAGCTGGCCAAGGTCAAGATAGGGGCTCTTAACCAAGAGAGCCCGAATCACAGCCTCCAGACCAAAGTGCTGGGAGAAGACCCAGTCCCATTTGAACCCCAGGGGTATTGGGGTGGGAAAAGGGCACGGGCCGCATACACCTTCCCACATGCGGCCTGCGAGAGCCATCAAGCGCACTCGAACTAAGGGAGGGAACGAAACTGGACAAGCCTGGTGTAACTCCCACCAAGGAATGGGAGAGATGTTGGGGCATCCATGGGAACGTTGGTGGGTTCGAACTTCCCTGGGTCACTGGCTGCAGTGCCCTGCTCAGTTCGGTCTCGAAGGGGGGAGAGATGTGACAAAGTGGGAATGTTCTTAATGTTTTCCTCAGTTTCCCCTATGCAGTTCTCAAGTATCTAGGGGGTGGGATCAGGGTGTCTGGTTGCTGCAGAGCAAAGGGCCAGGGTACATAAATGCCCGACACTCTGTCTCCTGGCAACTGATGGCCTGGGCCCCTCCTCTGCAAAGGTGCCAAGTGAAGGTGTTGGAGACAAAGGGATCAGGTGACCTCCTGGCCCGGGAAAGAGACAAAGCCCAGAGAAGGAGGGGCTGGATGGAGGTGGGAGTTTGGGGCTAGCTGGGGACGGGGAGTGAGGGCGGACGTGGGTTTGCCTCGCTGCGCCCCAGAATGGACCCGGCCAAGGGGTCCCGTTCGCTGGACCTACAAGCTCTGTTTTAGACCGTGTTCCTGTCATCTAATAAACCTCTGTTTTACTGGCTGGCTGAGAGTCACGACTGACTGCGAAGTGGGGGTGCAGGGCCCTCTGGCTTCCCCAGGACCCCGCCTGGGCGGACTCGCTGTGGGAAGCGCACGGAGGGGCAGATGCTGAATGCTCCCAGGAGAGACCCAGGAGGTGAAGCCGTGTGAGGTTCTTGCCCCGAAGACAGTCTGCTCCGAGGGAGAGGAGGCTCCCCAGAGTCCTGACTGGTTTTGTGGGGAGCAGTTCCAGAGCATCGCCCGGGGACTCCGTGACAATCATCATATCTGACATGTGTCTGGACGGAGGCCGGGCACTTTAAGGGAACTGCGTTGTTTGGGTGTCTGAGTAACCAGGGAGGTAATACAGAGGCTGTGCTGGTAAATCTCAGTATTGGAAAATCCCCCAGCGTTTGGGGTTTGTCTGCCCCATTCTGTTTGCAGGTCACCCTGATTGAGTGACCCACGGGGACCATCATCACACTGCGGGTCAGGAGTGAGGGGCACCGGGGGGTTTGTGGGTCGGGAGTGAGGGGCGCCGGCCGGGCGGTACCTTCGGGGTGTCGTCTCTCTTCTCCTGCCGCAGGGTGTCCGTCAGGTTGATGAGTTTCTCCATCGCCTCCACCTGCCGGTTGAGGTGTTTCAGGTACATCCCGCAGCCCCGGCAGAACGCCTCCAGCATCAGCCCGAACCGCCGGCTCACTGTCCTGCTGTGCATCTCAGACCTGCGGGGGGCGCCACAGGCACGTGACCCCTCACTCCCGACCCGCAGCCCCCCACCCAGCCGGCGCCCTCACTCCCGACCCGCAGCCCCCCACCCGGCCGGCGCCCTCACTCCCGACCCGCAGCCCCCCACCCGGCCGGCGCCCTCACTCCCGACCCGCAGCCCCCCACCCGGCCGGCGCCCTCACTCCCGACCCGCAGCCCCCCACCCGGCCGGCGCCCCTCACTCCCGACCCGCAGCCCCCCACCCGGCCGGCGCCCCTCACTCCCGACCCGCAGCCCCCACCCGGCCGGCGCCCTCACTCCCGACCCGCAGCCCCCCACCCGGCCGGCGCCCCTCACTCCCGACCCGCAGCCCCCACCCGGCCGGCGCCCTCACTCCCGACCCGCAGCCCCCCACCCGGCCGGCGCCCCTCACTCCCGACCCGCAGCCCCCAGCCCTGCCAGTGCCCCTCACTCCCGACCCGCAGCCCCCACCCGGCCGGCACCCTCACTCCCGAACCGCAGCCCCCCGCCCGGCCGGCGCCCCTCACTCCCGACCCGCAGCCCCCAGCCCTGCCGGTGCCCCTCACTCCCGACCCGCAGCCCCCCCAGCCCTGCCAGTGCCCCTCACTCCCGACCCGCAGCCCCCCACCCGGCCGGCACCCCTCACTCCCGCCCCGCAGCCCCCACCCGGCCGGCACCCCTCACTCCTGACCCGCAGCCCCCACCCGGCCAGTGCCCCTCACTCCCGACCCGCAGCCCCCAGCCCCGCCAGTGCCCCTCACTCCCGACCCGCAGCCCCCCACCCGGCCGGTGCCCCTCACTCCCGACCCGCAGCCCCTCCAGCCCAGCCGGTGCCCCTCACTCCCGACCCGCAGCCCCTCACTTGAGGTGCCAGAAGTAGAAGTGGCCGATGCGCTGGTTGGTCAGAGCCTTGCGGAGCAGGAACCGGGCCAGCGGGTTGTCAAGGTATTGCTCGTACTTCAGTACCTGCCGGGGAGACAGACAGCCAGGCTCAGCCGCACGGACCCCTCCCGGCCTGCGGGGGGCACTGGGCCACAGGGGACAAGGTGGGGCGCGGCCGGGGCTTGCCAGGGACCACGGGGGGCAGGACGGGGCTTGCCGGGGGCAGGACGGGGGTTCCCGGGGCGACGCGGGGGCAGGACGGGGGTTGCCGGGAGTCGCAGGGGGCAGGACGGAGGTTGCCGGGGACAGGACGGGGGTTGCCGGGGCGGGGCGGGGGCGGCGTGGGGGTTGCCGGGGACAGGACGGGGGTTGCCGGGGGAGGACGAGGGTTGCCGGGGGCAGGACGGTGGTTGCCGGGGGCAGGACGGGGGTTGCTTGGGGCTGGACGGGCGTTGCCGGGGCGGGGCGGGGGCGGTGTGGGGGTTGCCGGGGGCAGGACGGGGGTTGCCGGGGCGGCGTGGGGGCAGGACGGGCGTTGCCGGGGGCAGGACGGGGGTTGCCGGAGGCTGGACGGGGGTTGCCGGGGGCAGGACGGGGGTTGCTTGGGGCTGGATGGGCGTTGCCGGGGACAGGACAGGGGTTGCCGGGGCGGCGCGGGGGCAAGACTGGGGTAGGACGGGGGTTGCCGGGGGCAGGACGGGGGTTGCCGGGCGTTGCCGGGGGCAGGACGCGGGTTGCCGGGGGCTGGATGGGCGTTGCTGGGGGCAGGACGGGGGTTGCCGGGCATTGCTGGAGGTAGGACGGGGGTTGCCGGGAGTTCCCGGGGGCAGGGCGGGTGTTGCCGGGGGCAGGACGGGGGTTGCCGTGGCGGCGTGGGGGCAGGACAGAGGTTGCCGGGGGCAGGATGGGCGTTGCCGGAGCGGCGCGGGGACAGAACGGGCGTTGCCGGGGGCAGGACGGGAGTTGCCGGGGGCAGGACAGGGGTTGCTTGGGGCTGGACGGGGGTTGCCGGGGCGGCGCGGGGGCAGGACAGGGGTTGCCAGGGCGGCGCGGGGGTAGGACGGGGGTTTCCGGGGGCAGGACGGGGGTTGCCGGGCGTTGCCGGGGGCAGGACGCGGGTTGCCGGGGGCTGGATGGGCGTTGCCGGGGGCAGGACGGGGGTTTCCGGGGGCAGGACGGGGGTTGCCGGGCGTTGCCGGGGGAAGGACGGGGGTTGCCGGGGGCTGGATGGGCGTTGCCGGGGGCAGGACGGGGGTTGCCGGGCATTGCTGGAGGTAGGACGGGGGTTGCCGGGCGTTCCCGGGGGTAGGACGGGGGTTCCCGGGGGTAGGACGGGGATTGCCGGGCGTTGCCGAGGGCAGGATGGGGGTTGCCGGGCGTAGCCAGGGGCAGGGCGGGCGTTGCCGGGGGCTGGCCGGGGCTTGCCGGGGGCAGGACGGGCGTTGCCGGGGGCAGGACGGGCGTTGCCGGGGCGGCGCGGGGGCAGGACAGAGGTTGCCGGGGGCAGGATGGGTGTTGCCGGGGCGGCGCAGGAGCAGGACGGGCTTTGCCGGGGGAGAACGAGGGTTGCCGGGCGTTGCCGGGGGGAGGACGGGGGTTGCTGGGCGTTACCGGGGGCAGGACTGGGGTTGCCGGGGGCAGGACGGGGGTTGCCGGGAGTAGGACGGGGGCAGGACGGGGTTGTCGGAGGCTGGACGGGGGTTGCTGGGGGCAGGACGGGGTTGCTTGGGGCTGGACGGGTGTTGCCGGGGCGGCGCGGGGGCAGGACGGGGGTTGCTGGGGGCAGGACTGGGGTTGCTGGGGCAGGGCGGGCGTTGCCGGGGCAGAGCGGGCGTTGCTGGGGGCAGGACGGGGGTTGCCGGGGGCAGGACGGGGGTTGCCAGGGGCTGGACGGGGGTTGCCGGGGTGGCGCGGGGGCAGGACAGGGGTTGCCGGGGTGGCAGGGCGGGGGTTGCTGGGGGCTGGACGGGCGTTGCCGGGCGTTGCCAGGGGTAGGACGGGGGTTGCCGGAGGCTGGACGGGGGTTGCCGGGGGCAGGACCCAGGTTGTTTGGGGCTGGACAGGCGGTGCCGGGGTCAGGACGGAGGTTGCCGGGGCGGCACGGGGGCAGGACGGGGGTTGCCGGGGGCAGGGCGGGGGTTGCCGGGGGTTGCCGGGGGTAGGACAGGGATTGCCGGGCGTTGCCGAGGGCAGGACGGGGGTTGCTGGGGGCAGGACAGGGGTTGCTGGGGGCTGGACGGGGGTTGCCGGGGACAGGACGGGGGTTGCTGGGGTGGCGCGGGGGACAGGACGGGGGTTGGCGGGGGAGGATGGGGGTTGCCGGGGACAGGACGGGGGTTGCCGGGGGCAGGACAGGGGTTGCCGGGCATTGCTGGAGGTAGGACGGGGGTTGCCGGGGACAGGACGGGCGTTGCCGGGGGCAGGACGGGCATTGCCGGGTGTTGCCAGGGGTAGGACGGGGGTTGCCGGGGGCAGGATGGGGGTTGCCGGGCGTTGCCGGGGGCAGGACGGGGGTTGCCAGAGGCTGGACGGGGGTTGCCGGGGGCAGGATGGGTGTTGCCGGGGCGGCACGGGGGCAGGACGGGCGTTGCCGGGGGAAGACGAGGGTTGCCGGGCGTTGCCGGGGGTTGCTGGGCGTTGCCGGGGGCAGGACGGGGTTGCCGGGGGCAGGACGGGCGTTGCTAGGGGCTGGATGGGCGTTGCCGGGCGTTGCCAGGGGCTGGACGGGGGTTGCCGGGGGCAGGACGCGGGTTGCTTGGGGCTGGACGGGGGTTGCCGGGGCGGCGCGGGGGCAGGACAGGCGTTGCTGGGGGCAGGGCGGGGTGGCGCGGGGGCAGGGCGGGGGTTGCCGGAGGCTGGACGGGGGTTGCCGGGGGTAGGACCCGGGTTGCTTGGGGCTGGACAGGCATTGCCGGGGGCAGGACGGGGGTTGCCGGGGTGGTGCGGGGGCAGGGCGGGCGTTGCCGGGGGCAGGACGGGGGTTGTCGGGCGTTGACGGGGCAGAGCAGGCGTTGACGGGGGCAGGACGGGCGTTGCCGAGGGTAGGACGGGCGTTGCCGGGGGCTGGATGGGCGTTACCGGGGGCAGGACGGGGGTTGCCAGGCATTGCTGGAGGTAGGACGGGGGTTGCCGGGCGTTGCCGGGGGTAGGACGGGGGTTGCCGGGGCTAGGACGGGGATTGCCAGGCGTTGCCGAGGGCAGGACGGGTGTTGCTGGGGGCAGGACGGGGGTTGCCGGGCGTTGCCAGGGGCAGGGTGGGCGTTGTCAGGGGCTGTGCGGGGGTTGCCGGGGGGCGCGGGGGCAGGGCGGGCGTTGCCGGGGGCAGGACGGGGGTTGCTGGGGGTTGCCGGGGGTAGGACAGGGATTGCCGGGCGTTGCCGAGGGCAGGGCGGCGTTGCCGGGGCGGCGCGGCGGGACCTGCACCAGCTGGATGAGGTATTGGCTCAGCTTGTCGTCCGTCAGCCCCTGCGCCAGGCACTTGAGGGCGAAGTCCCGCACGCGGGGGTCAGGGAAGTTGCAGTCCAGCAGCTCCATGGACAGCTCCGGCGCGATGAGGGGCCACTCCCGCAGCAGGCAGTACATCTGGGGGGCGGGAGAGACACAGGCTGGCGGGGCTGGCAGAACTCCCGGCCACTGGGCGCAGAGAGCGCCAAACTGCTCCCGCCAACCCCCGGGGTTCGGATCCGGCTAGAGGGGGAGCACCGGGGGGGTCCCAGGTACCTGAGCCACCTCGTCCCGCGAATTCCACTTGACGGACAGCAGCAGCTTGGGCAGCGTCTCTGGGATGTTGACGCAGTAATGGCTGCAACGAGAGTTGGGGGGGGCATCTGAGGTGTGCCCCAACCCCCTGCTCAACCCCCACCACATGGGGGAGAGAACCCAGGAGTCCTGGCTCCCAGCCCCCCCTGCTCTGACCCACCAGCCCCCACTCACCCCCCTGCTCTAACCACCAGCCCCCACTCCCCTCCCAGAGCCGGGGAGAGAACCCAGGAGTCCTGGCTCCCAGCCCCCCCTGCTCTAACCACCAGCCCCCACTCCCCTCCCAGAGCCGGGGAGAGAACCCAGGAGTCCTGGCTCCCCGCCCACCCCCCTGCTCTAACCACCAGCCCCCACTCCCCTCCCAGAGCCGGGAGAGAACCCAGGAGTCCTGGCTCCCAGCTCACCCCCCTGCTCTAACCACCAGCCCCCACTCCCCTCCCAGAGCCGGGGAGAGAACCCAGGAGTCCTGGCTCCCCGCCCACCCCCCTGCTCTAACCACCAGCCCCCACGCCCCTCCCAGAGCCGGGGAGAGAACCCAGGCTTCCGGGCTGCCTACCGATGCCTCCAGAGGAAGTCTTTCTCCTGCTCGGTGATCTCCGACAGGGGGTCGCGGTGGCAGATGCTCCGAAGCTGCTCCAGTTCGTTCTCCTGCAGGCTGCTGTCCCGGGCCAGGCGGTTGCTCTGCAGGGAAACGGGGGGGGGGTCCCCCAAAACACCCAGTGTCCTCAGTCCCCGTCCTGGGGCCGGGTGGGAGCCAGCGCCCCCTAGAGGGGACAGGCCCCTGCCCCATTCCCCACCCCCCTGAGCCAGCCAGTGCCCGCCCTGGGGCCGGGTGGGAGCCGGCGCCCCCTAGAGGGGACAGGCCCCTGCCCCATTCCCGCCCCCCTGAGCCAGCCAGTCCCCGCCCTGGGGCCGGGTGGAGCCAGCGCCCCCTAGAGGGGACAGGCCCCTGCCCCATTCCCGCCCCCCTGAGCCAGCCAGTCCCCGCCCTGGGGCCGGGTGGAGCCAGCGCCCCCCAGAGGGGGAGGACCCCCCCCTTACCAGCCCCGTGAGGCAGCAGTTGAGGCCCAGCTCCCGTGACATGCTCCGGTTCGCGTGATCCTCAATTTGTGCCTCATCGGCGAATTTCACCGCGTGGCTGAACCAGGTGAATTCAAGCTCCAGGCAGGGGGTCTCCTGGTGGGGGGAGGTGGGGAGTGAAAAGGGGGTCAGAACCCTAGGCACCCCCAACCCCATCTAAAGGGGACTCCCGGCCCCCAGCAAAGCACCACAAAAACCATGTGCTCAGACCCTTCCAATTTATGTAGGCCCTACAATAACACGCAAGAGGGCCATGTGGATCTATTACTGTAGCACTTATTACATAGCTTTATGTCATAGATCATGCCGGCCCTGTGTTTTTACGTAGGCCCTACTTTAATAGCCAGATCATGCAGACCCTGTGTATTTACGTAGGCCCTACTGTGATGTCTGGGAGACCGCACCACTGAGGCGAGTTTACGGTTTCACAGCAGATGTTTCTAAGTGTTGCGGAGTGTGGGGGAGTCAGGGCCCTGCACCCCTCTTCCCGAGATTCACTGCAACTCTCAACCAGCCAGTAAAGCAGAAGGTTTATTTAAGGACAGGAACACCGTCTCAAGCAGAGCGTGTAGGTACGACCAGACCCCCTCAATTAGGTCCCTCCGGGAGGTTCAGGGAGCTTAGACCCCAGCTTGGGGTTCCCTGCGTTGCACCACCCAGCCCCAACCGAAACTAAACACAAAACTCCTCCCGCTGCTCCTCTCCTTTGTTCAGTCTCCCGGGCAGAAGGTGTTAATTCTCCCCACCCCCGTTCCTGGCTCAGGTTACAGCTCAGGTAGCTTCCTTCAAGGGAAGTCCCACATCCCCACTGCAACCCCCCTGCAACATTCCCAGGTCAAATCTGCCCTGCTCCCTGCTCCGTCACATCTCTCCCCCCTTCGAGACTGAACTGAGCGGGGTCACTCTGACCAGTGACCTGGGGAAGTTCAGGGCTCCCTCTCTGGGACAATGCGTCCGCTATCAGGTTGTCACGTCCCTTCACATGGACCACGTCCATGTCATAATCCTGCAGGAGCAGGCTCCATCTCAGGAGCTTGGCGTTGGCTCCTTTCTTCTGGTGCAGCCAGGTCAGGGGAGAGTGGTCGGTGTGCACGGTGAAGTGACGCCCAAAGAGATATGGCTCTAGTTTCTTGAGGGCCCACACCATGGCCAGGCATTCCTTCTCGATGGCCGCGTAGTTCTGCTCCCGGGGTAGCAACTTCTTGCTCAGGTACACGATGGGGTGTCTCTCCCCCTTTTCATCCTCCTGCATTAACACCGCCCCCAGTCCTGTGTCTGAGGCGTCGGTGAACACCATAAAGGGCTTGTCAAAGTCTGGGTTTGCCAGAACTGGGCCACTGACCAGAGCCTCCTTCAGCGCCCGGAGAGCCTCCTGGCACTCCTCGGTCCAGACCACTTTGTCTGGCTTCCCCTTCTTGCACAGCTCAGTGATGGGGGCGGCTATGGCGCTAAAGTGGGGCACGAACCTCCGATAGTACCCTGCCATCCCAATAAAGGCTTGGACCTGCTTTTTGGTTTGAGGAGCGGGCCAGTCTCTGATCACCTCCACTTTGGCTGGTTCCGGCTTTAGGCAGCCGCTTCCCACCCGGTGGCCTAGGTAGGATACCTCAGCCATCCCCACCTTGCACTTCTCCGGTTTTACGGTCAGCCCAGCCTTCTGGAGTCGGTCCAGCACTTGTCTAACCTGGGATATGTGGTCCTCCCAGGTCTGGCTAAAGACACAGATGTCATCGATATACGCCACGGCAAAACTCTCCATCCCCCTCAGTAGCTGATGCACCAGGCGCTGGAAGGTGGCCGGCGCTCCCTTGAGGCCGAAGGGCAGGGTCAGGAACTCATAGAGCCCCAGAGGGGTGACAAAGGCCGATTTCAGCCTGGCATCTGCATCCAGCGGCACTTGCCAATAGCCCTTTGTAAGATCCATGGTGGTAAGGTACCGAGCACCTCCCAGCTTGTCTAGGAGCTCGTCCGGCCTGGGCATGGGGTAGGCATCGGCTACAGTGATGGCATTGAGCTTCCGAACCGGATCGACCCGTCCTTTTTGGGGACCAGCACCACCGGCGAGGCCCAAGGGCTGGAAGACGGCTGGATCACCCCCAAAGCCAGCATGTCATTGACCTCTCTTTCCAGGTCCTGAGCAGTTTTCCCTGTGGCTCGGAAGGGGGAGCATTTTATAGGCGGGTGCGATCCTGTCTGCACCCGGTGGACAGTCAGATTAGTGCGTCCAGGCTGGTTGGAAAACAGCTGCTGGTACAGATGCAGCACCCCTCCGATCTCAGCTCGCTGGGCAGGGGTTAGCCGATCAGAGAGGGGAATTGCTTCCAGGGGGAAGCCAACTCTTGTCCCAGGGAATAGATCTACTAAAGGGTCATCTCCCTGCCCCTCCCACTGTCCACACACGGCCAACACCATATTCCCCCTGTCATAATATGGCTTCATCATATTCACATGGTACACCCGGTGGTGGTGTGCCCGGTTCGACAGCTCCACCACATAGTTTACCTCGTTTAGTTGCTTGACAACCTTGAAGGGCCCTTCCCAGGCGGCCTGGAGTTTGTTTTTCCTCACGGGGATGAGGACCATCACCTGATCCCCAGTGGCGAAGGCGCGGGCCCGTGCTGTGCGGTCATACCAGACCTTTTGCTTCCTCTGGGCTCTGACCAGATTCTCCCTGGCCAGGCCCATGAGCTCGGCAAGTCGTTCCCTGAAGGTCAGGACATACTCCATCACCGACTCTCCGTCAGGAGTGGCCTTCCCCTCCCATTCGTCTCTCATCAGGTCCAGGGGCCCCCTTACCCGCCTTCCATATAGCAGTTCGAAAGGCGAAAACCCGGTAGACTCCTGGGGTACCTCCCTGTACGCAAACAGCAGGTGAGGTAAGTACTTGTCCCAGTCCTGCGGGTGCTGATTCATAAATGTTTTCAGCATCATTTTTAGCGTCCCATTGAACCTCTCCACCAGCCCGTTGGATTGGGGGTGATATGCTGAGGCCCAGTTGTGCCGGACCCCACATCTCTCCCACAAGCACCGGAGTAGGGCCGACATGAAGTTGGACCCTTGGTCCGTCAAGACTTCCTTGGGGAACCCCACTCGGCTGAAAATGGTCAGCAGCGCATCCGCCACAGTGTCTGCTTCAATGGACGATAAGGGCACTGCCTCGGGGTAGCGGGTGGCGAAATCTACCACCACCAGGATGTATTTCTTCCCAGACCGGGTCGTCTTGCTGAGAGGTCCCACTATGTCCATGGCCACCTTCTGGAAAGGCTCCTCTATGATGGGCAAAGGTCTCAATGCTGCCTTCCCCTTGTCCCGGGCCTTCCCCACCCTCTGGCAGGGGTCACAGGATCGGCAGTACTGCCGGACGTTGGTGAAGACCCCGGGCCAGTAAAAGTTCTGTAGCAGCCTCTGCCTGGTGCGCCGGATCCCCTGGTGCCCTGCGAGAGGGATGTCATGGGCCAGGTACAGTAGCTTGTGGCGAAACTTCTGGGGAACCACCAGCTGCCTCCTGATCCCCCACGACTCCACTTCCCCCGGGGGAGCCCACTCTCGGTACAGGAACCCCTTCTCCCACAGGAACCTCTCCTTGCATCCTCTCCTCATGGTCTGTACCACACTGAGGTCAGCCAGGCCCCTTAGCTTCCGCAGGGAGGGGTCCTTCTGCAACTCGGCCTGGAACTCGGCGGCTGGGGAAGGGATGGGGACCTGCTCCCTGTCATCGGCTGGGTCGGAAGCCCCAGCCACCCCGTGGCCTGTCCTTGGGTGTTCCCTCCCCACCCGGGAAGGGTTCGATGCCTCCGGTGGGACATCCTTCCCAAGGTCAGGGCGTAGTGCCCCTCGCCGGCTCTGGCTACGGGTCACGACTAAGGCGGTCTGGGGGCTGCTTGGCCAGTCCTCTAGGTTCCCCCCCATCAACACCTCAGTGGGCAAATGGTGGTGCACTCCCACGTCCTTGGGGCCCTCCTTGGCCCCCCATTTCAGATGTACCCTCGCTATGGGAACCTTGAATGGGGTCCCGCCCACCCCGGTCAGGGTCAGGAAGGTGTTGGGCACCACCCGATCTGGGGCCACCACCTCGGGCCGGGCCAGTGTCACCTCTGCGCCCGTGTCCCAGTATCCATAAACTTTCTTCCCATCCACCTCCAGGGGAACAAGGCACTCGCTCCGCAGGGACAGCCCCGCGCCAACCCTGTAAACGGAGAACTTTGAATCCGGAGCATCTGGCCCCCCAGAGAAGCTGGCCGGGGGCCCTTCTCTCTCTTGAGCAGTTGATAAGCTGCCAGCCCCTCTTGCGTGGGAAGCCTGCCCCTCGTCCGTCTGGGCCTCTACCAAGTTAACCCGGTGCGGGTTCGGTCTGTTCAGTCTGTCCTTGAGCTTGGGGCACTGGGCCCGAACGTGGCCTCTTCGGCCGCAGTAATAGCAGCTCAGGTCCCGTGGGTCCCCTCGAGCCGGTCGGTTGTCCCTGATGCTGGCCATTACCCGTGGGAGGGGATTCCCCATATTCCCCCTTTGGGAGGTCCCAGGGTGACTCTCTCTCTGCATCGCGGCGGGCCTGTTCCTTTGGGGCTCCTCCCTGCCACCCCCTGACCGGCTCTTTACAAACTCATCAGCCAGCTGCCCGGCGTGTCGCGGGTTCTCTGGCTTTCTGTCCACCAACCACAGCCTCAGGTCAGATGGGCACCGCTCATACAGTTGCTCCAGTACCAGCAGTTTAATCAGGTCCTCCTTCGTCTGGGCCCCACCAGCCCACTTGCTGGCGTATCTTTCCATGCGGACGGCTAGTTGCAGATATGAGATCTCAGGGGTTTTATCTTGACTCCGGAACCTTTCCCGGTACATCTCAGGAGTCAGCCCAAACTCACGTAGCAGGGCCTTTTTGAATAGTTCGTAGTCCCCTTTCTCTGCCTCTCCCAGTTGGCGGTACAATGCCACGGCTTTGGGGTCCAGTAAGGGGGTAAGGACCCGGAGTCTGTCCGCGGGATCAACCCGGTGCAGCTCGCAGGCCGTCTCAAAGGCCTCCAGGAAGTCATCCATGTCCTCCCCCTCCTTGCGTGGGGGCAGGATGCACTTATCAAAGCTCCGTGCAGTCCTGGGTCCCCCCTCACTCACCGCAGCCGGGGGTTCACTGCCCTTCAATCTCGCCAGTTCCAGGTCATGCTGACGCTGTCTCTCTTCATGCTGTCTCTGTCTCTCTTCATGCTGTCTCTGTCTCTCATTCTCCTGTCTCTGTCTCTCTTTCTCCTCCCGTTCATGCTGTCTCTGTTGTTCACGATCCTCCAGCTCTCTCAGTTTTAGCTCTTTCTCCCATTCCAGCCAATTTCGCTCCACGGATGCCGAACGTCGCCGGGAGGATCCTCTGCTGGCCGGCGAGCTTCGCCGGGAGGGTCCCCTGCTGGCCGGGGGGGCCACGGCGCCTTCGGTATTTGCTGGGCTCCTCCCCCCCCTTCCCCTAGGCATAGGAAGGAGGGGTCTCGGGAAGCCCTCAGCAGACGGCTGACCACTCCCAGCTGGGACAGACACTGGTGCCTGCGCTGCATTTGCCAGGCTGCTTCCCTGAGACACAGGGATCAGTTCATTCGCTCGATCTTCCGCCTCCAGCTGGGCAATGAGCTGTTCTTTGGTGAGCCTCCCAATGCGCAGCCACCTCTGCTTGCACAGCTCCACCAGGTCGCTCTTAAGCCGCTTGGCATATATCTTCCTGCTGGCCACTCACCGGCCTGTGTGCTCACAGCTCCCCACAGTTCCCAGGGGGACCCCTAGTGTGCCAGCCCTTCTCGAGGTCACCGCCTCTCTGCCAGGGTCGAGCGGCAGACTCCTCCGCCCCTGGGACCACTCGCTGCGATCCCCCCGGGGGACCCTGTTACTGCAAAAGTCCTTCTCGCTGGTCACACACTCCCAGGGGTAATAACCGTCTCTCTCCCACTCTTCAGCCGGCCTGGTCCCCGTCAATCCCCCTTCGTTTTACTGCTCCCCAGTCACTTACTGCAGGAAGCGCCGTCCACGGGGTGCAGTAGATCCCGCCGCTGCCACCAGTTGTTGCGGAGTGTGGGGGAGTCAGGGCCCTGCACCCCTCTTCCCGAGATTCACTGCGACTCTCAACCAGCCAGTAAAGCAGAAGGTTTATTTAAGGACAGGAACACCGTCTCAAGCAGAGCGTGTAGGTACGACCAGACCCCCTCAATTAGGTCCCTCTGGGAGGTTCAGGGAGCTTAGACCCCAGCTTGGGGTTCCCTGCGTTGCACCACCCAGCCCAAAACTGAAACCAAACCAAAACTCCTCCAGCTGCTCCTCTCCTTTGTTCAGTCTCCCGGGCAGAAGGTGTTAATTCTCCCCACCCCCGTTCCTGGCTCAGGTTACAGCTCAGGTAGCTTCCTTCAAGGGAAGTCCCACATCCCCACTGCAATCCCCCTGCAACATTCCCAGGTCAAATCTGCCCTGCTCCCTGCTCCGTCACACTAAGCACTTAGGTTGATCTTTTTGGCCTAGTGCATTTTGAGTAGGCCCTACCCTAACAGCCAGCTGCCACCTCCAGGTGGGGGAGGGGGAGAAGTCGGCTGCAATACCATGAGAGGGGCTTATGGCTGCCGAGAGGCGAGGAGGGGGTTCATAGCCTGATACCCCACTGGGGTACGGGATGGACAGAGAGGGGACCCGTGGCTGGGGTAGCAGGGCCTGCGGGTTGGGAGTGAGGGGCACCGGCAGAGCTGGGGGGGCAGGGCTGGGCGGGGGCAGGGGCTGCAGGTTGGGAGTGAGGGGCACCGGCAGAGCTGGGGGGAAGCAGGAAAACACTCACCTTGTTGGGGTTCGAGCCCCCCACACCGATGGGGTTCAGTAAGTCCTCCAGGCCGTGGGGCACTGGCCACAGGTTGAGCGCCATCTTCCCAGCCACCAAGGTATCTTTGTAATCAAAGAGATTGACGTTCCCCCACGCCAGGGGGCAGTGCTCCTGCCGGGGGGGGGACGGGATGACAGAGACCATGGGGGGGTCACAGCCAGCCTGCCCCCCATTCCCTGCCCCCCTGAGCCAGCCAGTCCATGCCCTGGGGCCGGGTGGGAGCCAGCGCCCCCTAGAGGGGACAGGTCCCTGCCCCATTCCCCGCCCCCCTGAGCCAGCCAGTCCATGCCCTGGGGCCGGGTGGGAGCCAATGCCCCCCAGAGGGGACAGGCCCCTACCCCATTCCCCGCCCCCCGGAGCCAGCCAGTTCCCCGACCTCTTTGGTCCCCTTGCGGCCCTTGACGGAGCAGATGGAGAGGCAGAGGCGGGCGGCGCGGGGCAGGTCTGCGAGGTACATGTCGTAGGAGAGCCATTCGTTCCACCTGGGGGAGAGGGACACAGGTTGGGGTCTCAGGCGGCGGGCAGGGCAGGGGGAGCCCCCCAGCCTGCTCCCGGCGGCCCTGCAGCAGGGCGCTGGGGCCAAGGCAGAGTGCAGAGGGAGAGTGCCCCCCGCTGAGTCCCCGCCCCACCCGCTACCTGGGGTTGGAGCAGGGAACGCGCTGAGTGTTGACGTTGTCGCAGAGGGGCTCCCCACCGTGGTAAATCCCCGTCCGCACGTAGATCTGGGAAAGGGGAGAGAAAGCCATCATGCCAGGGAACCCAGGCGTCCGGGCTCCCAGCCCCCCTCTGCTCTGACCCACCAGCCCCCACTCCCCTCCAAGAGCCACGGAGAGAACCCAGGAGTCCTGGCTCCCAGCCCCCCTGCTCTAACCACCAGCCCCCACCCCCCTCCCAGAGCTGGGGAGAGAACCCAGGAGTCCTGGCTCCCAGCCCCCCCGCTCTAACCCCCCAGCCCCCACTCCCCTCCCAGAGCCAGGCGAGAACCCAGGCGTCCGGGCCCTGGCCTCGCCTTGTCGATGTCGCGGATGTTGACGTTGACGTAGGTGGCACACAGCACGCGGATGTGCAGCAGGCTGGGCACGGACCAGAGGGACTTGGCGGGCGGGTCCCCGTTGGCGTGGGTGCAGGGCCCGGCCCGGCGGGCGTAGGAGGGCAGCAGGAAGACGTTGGCCGGCAGCTGGCTGTACAGACTCTCCTTGGACATGAGCATGAGGTGGGGCAGGCGCCCCACGGCGATGCAGTTCCTCATGTACTGGGGCGGGGAGAGAGAGAGAGCGTTTCCACAGGGACCCGGGGCCAGGCCGGGGGCGCAGAGCCCAGCTGGGGATCCCATGCCGAGGGTGGGGGTCCCAGGGCCCCTCACCTTGTACTGGCTGAGCGGGCCGGGGGTCACAGGGCGGAGCCGGGGGGAGTCACAGGGCGGAGCCGGGGGGGGTCACAGGACAGGGCGGAGCCGGGGGGGTCACAGGGCGGAGCCGGGGGGGGTCGCAGGGCGGAGCCGGGGGGTCGCAGGGCGGGGCGGAGCCGGGGGGGTCACAGGGCGGAGCCGGGGGGGGTCACAGGGTGGAGCCGGGGGGGGCCCGGGCCCCTCACCTTGTACTGGCTGAGTGGGCCGGGGGTCACAGGGCGGAGCCGGGGGGGGTCGCAGGGCAGGGCGGAGCCGGGGGGGGTCACAGGGCGGAGCCGGGGGGGGTCGCAGGGCGGAGCCGGGGGGGTCGCAGGGCAGGGCGGAGTGGGGGCCCCGGGCCCCTCACCTTGTACTGGCTGAGCGGGCTGGGGGTCACAGGGCGGAGCCGGGGGGGGTCACAGGGCGGAGCCGGGGGGGTCGCAGGGCAGGGCGGAGCCGGGGGGGTCGCAGGGCGGAGCCGGGGGGGGGCCCGGGCCCCTCACCTTGTACTGGCTGAGTGGGCCGGGGGTCACAGGGCGGAGCCGGGGGGGTCGCAGGGTGGAGCCGGGGGGGTCGCAGGGCGGAGTGGGGGCCCCGGGCCCCTCACCTTGTACTGGCTGAGCGGGCCGGGGGTCACAGGGCGGAGCCGGGGGGTCGCAGGGCGGAGTGGGGGCCCCGGGCCCCTCACCTTGTACTGGCTGAGCGGGCACTCGTGCAGCAGGTACTCGTCGGCGCCGCACACCTTGAGCAGGTACTGGCCCCGGTACTCCTGTAGGCAGCGCTGGAGCTGCGCGGGCGCCAGGTGCATGCTGCGGCTCCGCTTGCGGATGGCGTCGGCGATGAGCTGCGCGGGCAGTGCGTCGTGCGGCACCTGCAGCGTGTACTTCTGCTTGTCCAGGTGTGGGGCCACGATCACCCACACGGCCACCATCAGCCGGCCTGGGGGGGGGGACAGCGAAACTTGGGGGGTCGCCCTATGCCCCTCGCCCCAGACCCACCTCCTCCACTCCATGGGATCCAGACACTGCCCCCACCCTGGGACTGCCCCTGGCCCCTGCCCCACTGCCCACACCTCCCACTTGCCTCTGCCCATGGCACTCAGATCACACAGCCCTCCTCCTGCCGCCCCACGGCACACAGATCCCCAGGGCAGCACGGGACTCCTTCCCCCCTCCCCACAGCGCACAGACCCCCAGGGAGCACAGGACCTCTTCCCCACGGCATGCAGACCCACAGGGAGCATGGGACCCCTTTCCCCCGCCCCACGGCGCGCAGACCCCCAGGGCAGCACGGGACTCCTTCCCCCCGCCCCACGGCGCGGAGACCCCCAGGAAAGCACGGGACTCCTTCCCCCCTCCCCACAGCGCACAGACCCCCAGGGAGCACAGGACCTCTTCCCCACGGCATGCAGACCCACAGGGAGCATGGGACCCCTTTCCCCCGCCCCACGGCGCGCAGACCCCCAGGGAGCACCTCACCCTTGTCCAGCTTGTTGTAGACGTGTTTGGGCAGCTCGGGGCTGGACTCCACATTCGGGGGGTAGACGTAGAGGGCCTGGCTGTGGGGCCCGCCAGCCTCCCGCATCTCCATGGCCTCACGGCACACGGCCAGGATGGAGCGGCGGAAGTCCTGCACCTCGGGGTCCTTCACCAGCTCGAACTCGCAGATGGGCATCCCGATGGCGAAGCCTGGAAGGGCAGGAGGAGGGGGCTG
This sequence comes from Malaclemys terrapin pileata, assembly GCF_027887155.1. Lineage (NCBI taxonomy): Eukaryota > Metazoa > Chordata > Testudines > Emydidae > Malaclemys > Malaclemys terrapin. Next base: position 1,982,385 of record NC_071519.1, on the reverse strand, counting down.
AGACCAGATGGAGTCCCCCTCCGCCCCCCACTCCAGATCTAGGCCCGGCCCCGCTCACCGATCTCCCGGTTGAGGATTTTCTCTTCCCGGTTCCCAACCGGCTCGATGACCTTGAGGATGGGCTGGAAGAGCCGCAGGTCGCAGAGCCGCCGGGACTCGTCGAAAAACTCCTCGCGCTCGGCCTCCTGGGTCACCCCCACGAAGATGTAGGAGGATTCGTCCTGGGGCGGGGAGGGCACAGACGCTGCGATCCGAACCCCCACGGGTCAGCCCCCTCCCAGAGCCGGGGGAGAACCCAGGAGTCCTGGCTCCCAGCCCCCCCTGCTCTAGCCACCAGCCCCCACTCCCCTCCCAGAGCCGGGGAGAGAACCCCGGAGTCCTGGCTCCCAGCCCCCCTGCTCTAACCACTAGCCCCCACTCCCCTCCCAGAGCCGGGGAGAGAACCCAGGAGTCCTGGCTCCCAGCCCCTCTGCTCTAACCACCAGCCCCCGCTGCCCTCCCAGAGCCAGGGAGAGAACCTAGGAGTCCTGGCTCCCAGCCCCCCCTGCTCTAACCCACCAGCCCCCACTCCCCTCCCAGAGCCGGGGAGAGAACCCCGGAGTCCTGGCTCTACCCCCCCGTTCTAACCCCCCAGCCCCCCCTGCTCTAACCCACCAGCCCCGACTCCCCCCATCCAGAGCCTGGGAGAGAACCCAGGAGTCCTGGCTCCCAGCCCCCCCTGCTCTAACCACCAGCCCCCACTCCCCTCCCAGAGCCGGGGAGAGAACCCAGCCCCCCTGCTCAGACCCCGCCCCCCCTCCAGGATTGGAACCCAGGAGTCCGGCTGACCTGCAGCAGATGGAAGAGGGGGTATTTCCGGGCCTCTCGGAAGAGCTCGTGTTTGATGCCCAGCAGCGCAGCCTCCCGCAGACACTCCAGGGTGACCAGGATGCCGTTGGGGAGGCAACAATCCACCATGATCCGGGGGGGCATGAGGTGCAGCCCCCACAGCTCCCCGGACGACGGCCGCGGGGGCATGGCTGCGCCGGGGGACCCCTGGCCCTGCTAGACATCCAGCCCGGCAGTCAGGCGTCCGGGCCACCTGCGGCGAGAGCGGACATGCCCCTCACTACCGCCCCGCAGCCCCCCCAGCCCCGCCGGCGACCCTCACTCCCGCCCCGCAGCCCCCCCAGCCCCGCCGGCGCCCCTCGCTCCCGCCCCGCAGCGCCCCCCCAGCCCCGCCGGCGCCCCTCGCTCCCGCCCCGCAACCCCCCCAGCGCCCCTCACTCCCGCCCCGCAGCCCCCCCCAGCCCAGCCGCTGCCCCTCACTCCTGACCCGCAGCCCCCCCAACCCCGCCGGCGCCCCTCACTCCCGCCCCGCAGCCCCCCCAGCCCCGCCGGCGCCCCTCACTCCCGACCCGCAGCCCCCCCAGCCCTGCCGGCGCCCCTCACTCCCGACCCGCAGCCCCCCCCAACCCCGCCGGCGCCCCTCGCTCCCGCCCCGCAGCCCCCCCAGCCCTGCCGGCGCCCCTCACTCCGCCCCCAGCCCCGCCGGCGCCCCTCACTCCCGACCTGCAGCCCCACCAGCTCCACCGGTGCAGATCACTCCCGACCCGCAGCCCCCAGGCCTGTGTTCCCCCTGCCAGCTCTCCTGATTCCCCTCAATCCTGACATGATGAGAGACAGACCCTGCCCCAGCTGGGATCAGGCCCCATCATGCCAGACGCTGCCCAGACACACGGCAAGAGACAGGCCCTGCCCCAGCTGAGATCAGGGCCCTGTTGTGCCAGGCGCTGCCCAGACACACGGCGAGACACAGGCCCTGCCCCAGCTGGGATCAGGGCCCGTCGTGCCAGGCGCTGCCCAGACACACGGCGAGACACAGGCCCTGCCCCAGCTGGGATCAGGGCCCGTCGTGCCAGGCGCTGCCCAGACACACGGCGAGAGACAGACCCTGCCCCAGCTGAGATCAGGGCCCTGTTGTGCCAGGCGCTGCCCAGACACACGGCGAGAGACAGGCCCTGCCCCAGCTGAGATCAGGGCCCCGTCGTGCCAGACGCTGCCCAGACACACGGCAAGAGACAGGCCCTGCCCCAGCTGAGATCAGGGCCCTGTTGTGCCAGGTGCTGCCCAGACACACGGCGAGAGACAGGCCCTGCCCCAGCTGAGATCAGGGCCCGTCGTGCCAGGCGCTGCCCAGACACACGGCGAGAGACAGGCCCTGCCCCAGCTGAGATCAGGGCCCGTCGTGCCAGGCGCTGCCCAGACACACGGCGAGAGACAGGCCCTGCCCCAGCTGAGATCAGGGCCCGTCGTGCCAGGCGCTGCCCAGACACACGGCGAGAGACAGGCCCTGCCCCAGCTGGGATCAGGGCCCGTCGTGCCAGGCGCTGCCCAGACACACTGCGAGAGACAGACCCTGCCCCAGCTGGGATCAGGGCCCATCGTGCCAGGCGCTGCCCAGACACACGGCGAGAGACAGACCCTGCCCCAGCTGGGATCAGGGCCCTGTTGTGCCAGGCGCTGCCCAGACACACGGCAAGAGACAGGCCCTGCCCCAGCTGAGATCAGGGCCCTGTTGTGCCGGGCGCTGCCCAGACACACGGCAAGAGACAGGCCCTGCCCCAGCTGAGATCAGGGCCCTGTTGTGCCAGGCGCTGCCCAAACACACGGCAAGAGACAGGCCCTGCCCCAGCTGAGATCAGGGCCCTGTTGTGCCAGGCGCTGCCCAGACACACGGCGAGAGACAGACCCTGCCCCAGCTGGGATCAGGGCCCGTCGTGCCAGGCGCTGCCCAGACACACGGCGAGAGACAGGCCCTGCCCCAGCTGGGATCAGGGCCCGTCGTGCCAGACGCTGCCCAGACACACGGCGAGAGACAGACCCTGCCCCAGCTGAGATCAGGGCCCTGTTGTGCCAGGCGCTGCCCAGACACACGGCGAGAGACAGACCCTGCCCCAGCTGGGATCAGGGCCCGTCGTGCCAGGCGCTGCCCAGACACACGGCGAGAGACAGGCCCTGCCCCAGCTGGGATCAGGGCCCGTCGTGCCAGACGCTGCCCAGACACACGGCGAGAGACAGACCCTGCCCCAGCTGAGATCAGGGCCCTGTTGTGCCAGGCGCTGCCCAGACACACGGCGAGAGACAGACCCTGCCCCAGCTGGGATCAGGGCCCCGTCGTGCCAGACGCTGCCCAGACACACGGCGAGAGACAGGCCCTGCCCCAGCTGGGATCAGGGCCCCGTCGTGCCAGGCGCTGCCCAGACACACTGCGAGAGACAGGCCCTGCCCCAGCTGAGATCAGGGCCCCGTCGTGCCAGACGCTGCCCAGACACACGGCGAGAGACAGGCCCTGCCCCAGCTGAGATCAGGGCCCTGTTGTGCCAGGCGCTGCCCAGACACACGGCAAGAGACAGGCCCTGCCCCAGCTGGGATCAGGGCCCGTCGTGCCAGGCGCTGCCCAGACACACGGCGAGAGACAGGCCCTGCCCCAGCTGGGATCAGGGCCCGTCGTGCCAGGTGCTGCCCAGACACACGGCGAGAGACAGGCCCTGCCCCAGCTGAGATCAGGGCCCGTCGTGCCAGGTGCTGCCCAGACACACGGCGAGAGACAGACCCTGCCCCAGCTGGGATCAGGGCCCTGTTGTGCCGGGCACTCGGAGCAGAGAAGCTGAAACTTCCCGGCAAGCGGCAAGATCCATCCAAGAGGAGACAAATTCCCCAGACCGCCCCTTTTATTGTATAAATGCCACCCCCTCCAAACCCCTTCTGGTTAACCCTTCGCATCCCCGGAGCCTACCAACCCTTCCGGCGGGATCACGCCCAGGAACCGCTGCGGGGTCATTCCTGCTGACTCCTGCCTCAGTTTCCCCCAGCAGTAAAATGGGCGTAATCGCACCTTTCTCTGGGCGGACTGGGCAGGGCCTCTCTCTCGGTGTCTCTGCAGCATGGGGCACAATGGGGGGCCCCTAATCTAGGTTGGGGGGGAATCTTTGTAGCACCCAACACAAGGGGGAGGGGAGGTCCCCAGTCTGCCTCCGGGCCTGTCGGCAGTGCTGAGAGGTGTCTGAATTCCTCTGCCCTTGTCGGAGACCCAAAAGCCGGAGAGAAGCAGGAAGTACGAATGACCGGAGAGAGACAGACGATGAAAATTGCTGCTTGAGACACACACCCCTGGCCCCGTTCCCAACTGAGATCAGGGCCCCCCGTTGTGCTCGGCCGCTGCAGACCCCCCCCCCCACCGGCTGATTCAGATCAGGGCCCCTGGTGTGCTGGGTGGACACCTAGAGTCCCCACCCCTGTGAGCTCAGCACAAAAGGGGTTGGGGGGGCAAAGAGACATGCCCAAGGTCACCCCGACAGCTCAGTGGCGGAGGAGGAGGAGGCATGGTGGTGGGGCGGGGGGGGGGGGAACCAATACTTTTTGAATCCCAATGAGCCCAGGCCCTTCTTATCTGTCAGCAGCTCCCAGGTGATAGCATCCTGGCCTCCCTGCATCCCCTGCCCCCTTCGAAACCAGCTCCCAGCACTGGAAGGAGGAAACCCCACGCCAGCCTGCACTGGATTGAGCCCACAAATCTCCCCCCACCTTTTCTTCCCCCGCTGACCTGCGTTTTGTTTCGTTCTGCTCAGGGAGCACAGGAAAAAGTGGGGAGGGGGGAGCCTGTCTTTCTGATCTCCCTAGAAGTTCCTGAGGGCTTTTCTCCCCCCCCGCCACCCCACCCCAGAGAGGGGGGACCCCGGCTACTTACATGCTCTGTGCCTTTAGTGGGTTTTCTCTTGCGACACTGACCGACTCCACAGCCAGAAGGGGGAGAAACAAAAACAAAACAGGATTTTTAGTCCCTGAACTGAACAATTCAAGCCCCCAACGCCAAACCATCCGCACCCCCCAGCAGCTAGAGCCAGGAGGAGAGAAGACAGAGAGACATTGCTCTGTGCCAGATCCGTTTGGCTTCCCCCTACACGTTTCCTCCCCTGCCGCTCTCTGCTCAGAGTGGGAAAAGCTTTTGCAGGCTGTATCCGGGCATGGGAAGGCAGGAATTTCCGCTAGATTCACTCACACAGCTGAGGAGAGCTCACTGAAAAATGGCACCATCATATCAGACCACTCTACAGCCAGAAAGATACAGCCAGGCCTGGGGCCGGGGGGCTAGGGTCAGGGTGGCAAATCTGTATGAGGATCGGGAGGGGGCAGAGGAGAGATATGCCTAAGACTCACTATGTAAGGGTACAGAGAAAGATAGAGAGAGGATGTGACGGGAGCTAAAGCTAGATAATTTGATTGATCGGTTAGATACAGAGGCATGTCTGGGGAAAGATAGGTTGATTAGCTAGAGAAAAATATAAGGGGATAGATACACCTCTACCCCGATATAATACGGTAAAGCAGTGCTCCGGGGGGCGGGGGCGGGCGGGCCTGCGCACTCCAGCGGCTCAAAGCAAGTTTGATATAACGCGGTAAGATTTTTTGGCTTTCGAGGACAGCGTTAGATCAAGGTAGAGGTGTATGTGTATAGGGACACCTATGGATCTAGAACGTGCTTCATAAAAACAATTGAACTCAGGACATTCTAGGTGGCAATCTTAACGAAGGTGGATAACTGAAGTGGGAAAATCCTGAGAACATTGCAGAATAGGTGGCTGGCCACACAGGGGATGTTGTACGGGATGGATGAATCAAAACAGGAGTGTATATAAGGATAGGTGGATAAATAGACCGGCGTGAAGGTGAGGAGGATGGATGGATGGATCGATGCCAATTGAGGGCGATTCATTTCAGAAAAAAATTTTAAAAATAAAGAAATTCCCTGACTAAAATCTTCATTACACGTGGGTTAAGATTTCGACAAATGAAAAAGAGAACAATATAGTTTAGATAGAGGAGAAACAAGTTGTTGTTTTTCTGAAAGAGAGGAAGTTCCCAGGCCAAAAAAAAAAAAAGCATTAAACTGGAGTTAAAGGTGAGAGAGAGAGAGAGAGAGAGAGATATACAGGTGTGTGTGGGCAGTGGTGGATGGAGAAAGGGGTGTATTGGGAGATGGAAGGAGAGGCGTCTATGGGGGACAGATTGAGGAAGGGAGAGGAATGGATATGGGGATGGACGGATGGCAAGATGAGCGGATATGGCAATGGATGGTTGGATAGATGGAAGGGTGTGGCTGGAGATGGATGGGGGAGTGGATGGGGATGGAAGAAATTAAATTAATAGGCAGCAGGTTTAAAACAAACACAAGGAAGTATTTTTTCACACAACACACAGTCAACCTGTGGAACTCTTTGCCAGAGGACGTTGCGAAGGCCAAGACTATAACGGGGTTCACAAAAGAACTGGAGAAGTTCATGGAGGACGGGTCCATCAGTGGCTATTAGCCAGGCTGGACAGGGATGGTGTCCGTAGCCTCTGTTTGACAGAAGCTGGGAATGGGCGACAGGGGATGGGTCGCTGGATGATTCCCTGTTCTGTTCATTCCCTCTGGGGCACCTGGCACTGGCCACTGTCGGCAGACAGGACACTGGGCAATTTATACCTTTGGTCTGACCCAGTCTGGCCGTTCTTATGTTCTATGGATACAGGGATGTGTGGATGGACGGCTGTGTTTGGGGATGGATGGATGGATGGAAGGGTGTGTATGGGGATGGGTGGATAGATAGCTGTGTATAGGGATGGATGGATGGATGGATGGATAGATAGAGGGGGTGTGTGGGGATGGATGGATGGATGGATGGAAGAGTGTGTATGGGGATGGGTGGATACAGGGGTGTGTATGGGGAGGGATGGATGGATGGACGGATAGAGGGGTGTGTATGGGAAGGGATGGATGGATGGACGGATAGAGGGGTGTGTATGGGAAGGGATGGATGGACGGATAGAGGGGTGTGTATGGGGATGGATGGATGGATGGACAGAGGGGTGTGTATGGGGATGGGTGGACAGAGGGGTGTGTATGGGGATGGGTGGATGGATGGACAGAGGGGTGTGTATGGGGATGGATGGACAGAGGGGTGTGTATGGGGATGGATGGATGGACAGAGGGGTGTGTATGGGGATGGATGGACAGAGGGGTGTGTATGGGGATGGATGGATGGATGGATAGAGGGGTGTGTATGGGGATGGATGGACAGAGGGGTGTGTATGGGGATGGATGGATGGATGGATAGAGGGGTGTGTATGGGGATGGATGGACAGAGGGGTGTGTATGGGGATGGATGGATGGATGGATAGAGGGGTGTGTATGGGGATGGATGGATGGATGGATGGATAGAGGGGTGTGTATGGGGATGGATGGATGGACAGAGGGGTGTGTATGGGGATGGATGGATGGGTGGATAGAGGGGTGTGTATAGGGATGGATGGGTGGGTGGATAGAGGGGTGTTGTCACGGACTCACAGATCGTGCCCACTCTTGGCCCCGTGCGGTCCGTGAGGGGTGCCCCTTTCAGTGAGACAGCCCTTCTTGGGGGTCCACTCTCTCTCAGGGTCAGGCCCCTCCACCTCCTGGAGCTGCACCTCTCGGAGCCTTAGCACGTCTGTCTCTGCCATGGGCCCCCTCAGAGAGTCCACTCGCTCTGGACCCCCGGGGCCTCCACCCCCGAAGGGGGGAGGGATAGCTCAGTGGTTTGAGCATTGGTCTGCTAAACCCAGGATTGTGAGTTCAATCCTTGAGGGGGCCACTTAGGGATCTGGGGCAAAATTAGTACTTGGTCCTGCTAGTGAAGGCAGGGGGCTGGACTTGATGACCTTTCTAGGTCCCTTCCAGTTCTAGGAGATAGGACATCTCCATTAATTTAACCCTGTTCTCTAGACCAGAGTGACTCTCAGCCAACATGAAACAGGAGGGTTTATTGAGAGTTGAACCCAGCACAGGAAACTCTCCTGCCTCAGGCCTGGCCTCCCTCAGCCCAGCACATCCCAGTCTCTCTGCATCCAGGTGGGCTCTGCCTGCTCCCCCTCTCCAGCCCAGAGCCCCCCTGCTCCCAGCTGGGCATCTGAGATCCCCGGCCCCAGCCCCCCCTCTGTCCATTGTCTTCTCTCCAGGTAAACAGGGTCGTAAACCGGGGCCTCCTCTCCTCGCTTCTGTCCTCTGGCTGGAACCGGCTGGTTAGGTCACTGGGTCCTCACTCTGCAGCCCATTGTCCTCCCACTGACCAGAACCGGCTGCGTCTCCTCAGCTGGGCCTCCGGGTCACCAGGTCGCCAGGTCACCGGTCACTGGGGTATCCATCCTCCCAGCCAGCGGCTGGGTCCCCAAGTCCTCTCTCCGGTCCTCTGCAAAACACACTCCCTCTCCCCTCCCCTCGTTAAACCAGTAACACCCAGGGAAACTGAGTCCCACCCCCTCTGCATGCAAACCATTGAAACCCCACTGAAAACAAGAAAATCCCCCACTTTGTCACAGGTGTGTATGGGAATGGATGGATGGATGGGTGGACAGAGGGGTGTGTATAGGGATGAATGGATGGGTGGACAGAGGGGTGTGTATGGGGATGGATGGACGGATAGAGGGGTGTGTATGGGGATGGATGGACAGAGGGGTGTGTATGGGGATGGATGGACAGAAGGGTGTGTATGGGGATGGATGGATGGACAGAGGGGTGTGTATGGGGATGGATGGATGGATGGATAGAGGGGTGTGTATGGGGATGGATGGACAGAAGGGTGTGTATGGGGATGGATGGATGGATGGATAGAGGGGTGTGTATAGGGATGGATGGATGGATGGGTGGGTGGATAGAGGGTGTGTGTATGGGGATGAATGGATGGACAGAGGGGTGTGTATAGGAATGGATGGATGCGTGAATAGAGGGGGGGTGTATGGGGATGAATGGATGGATAGAGGGGTGTGTATGGGGATGGGTGGACAGAAGGCTGTGTATGGGGATGGATGGGTGGACAGAGGGGTGTGTATAGGGATGGGTGGATGGATGGGTGGACAGAGGGGTGTGTATGGGGATGGAGGGATGGATGGGTGGACAGAGGGGTGTGTATAGGGATGGATGGATGAGTGGATAGAGGGGTGTGTATGGGGATGGGTGGATGGATGGGTGGACAGAGGGGTGTGTATAGGGATGGGTGGATGGATGGGTGGACAGAGGGGTGTGTATGGGGATGGGTGGATGGATGGATGGACAGAGGGGTGTGTATGGGGATGGAGGGATGCATGGATGGATGGACAGAGGGGTGTGTATGGGGATGGGTGGATACAGGGGTGTGTATGGGGATGGATGGGTGGATAGAGGGGTGTGTATGGGGATGGAGGGATGGATAGAGGGGTGTGTATGGGGATGGATGGACAGAGGGGTGCATATGGGAATGGATGGATGGACAGAGGGGTGCATATGGGAATGGATGGATGCGTGAATAGAGGGGGGGTGTATGGGGATGGATTGATGGATAGAGGGGTGTGTATAGGGATGGGTGGACAGAAGGGTGTGTATGGGGATGGATGGGTGGATGGGTGGATGGGTGGATGGAGGGGTGTGGGGGGGATGGATGGAGGGGTGTGGGGGGTGCGGCGCCTCCTGCTGGTCATCTTGGGAATTATCTCTTGTCCAGTCCAGAGCGCCCTCTGTCCCTCCTGGACAGCAGTGCCCCTTTACCTCGGGGCTCTGCCCCCAGCCAGGGCCGGCTCCAGGGGCGGCAGGTCCAGCTATTCGGCGGCAATTCGGCGGATGGTCCCTCACTCCCGCTAGGAGCGAAGGACCTTCTGCCGAATTGCCGCTGCAGATCGCGATCGTGGCTGTTTTTTTTTTTTTTTTTTTTTGTGGCTACTTGGGGCGGCCAAAACCCTGGAACCGCCCCTGCCCCCAGCAGTACCCCCACACTCTGGGTCTCCCCTCCCAGGTGAACCCCCAACCCTCTAAACCCACCTTGCCTCAGTGGCTACTGCCAGTCGTCATCCAGCCCCCGCTCCCTGGGGCAGACAACTCTGTATTGGCCACTCATCATCGGCAAAGGGGTAGGAGCTGCTGCCTTTGCCTATCCCCGGGTGCACCTTTTGGGGCCTTTAACAAGGCCTCAGCCTGGGGAGTTACCAGCTCCCTTTGCCCTTCCCCAGCACAGCTCCGCTTCAGGTAACCCGAGCTCCACGGCAGCCCAGCCGGGCCCTTCCCACTCCAGGGCTAAAGTGGGACTCCTACAGCTCCTGGCCCCCAGCCCTCTTATCAGGGCCAGCTGGGCCCTAATTGAGCTGGCCATACCAGTGGCTGCCTCCCCAATCAGCCTCGCTTGGCTGCTTTTAACCCCTGTTCTCCAGGGGTGGGGTAGCCGCCCTGCTACAGGGATGGATTGATGGATAGAAAGGGGGTGTGTGGGGATGGATAGACAGAGAAGAGTACATAAGAGGATGGATAGAGAGGTGTGTAAGAGGATGGATGGCTGGAGAAGAGTGAACATGGGAGATGGATGAACTGCTACAAAGGAGTGATGGGCAATAGACAGGTAAATAACACACCCTCTGAAAATGTGTTGCTCCTGCCATGATGACATCAACTGTCCCACAATGCAGACACCACAGCAATAGACAGCCGTGCCCGCCCCTTGATCACAGCTCTCCATCTATCATTGACCCGCATATAACCCTGAGGCCGTGGGCCCAGAGGGCGTCTTGAGTCCAGAGACTCAGATGAAGATCCCAGAACCTTGTTCTTTAAGGTCTACGGCCCCAGCCCGGCCAAGACGGACGCATGCGGTTGAGCATTTCCCAGTGGTCAGACGACTCGCGTGCAGAAAGTTAAATAGGTATGGAAGCTTTTGCAGGAACAGAGGCTCAGCTGGCCGTCAGGACGGTGTACGACAGATCTCTCTCTTTCTCAGGGATTTTGAACCCAGACCAATCTAGAGAATTTGGACAGGGGGTTGGGTTTAGAGCTTGGAGACACTGGTTGAGTTGACCCAACTGATTCAACTGGACTCCCCTGGTTTATGTGGTGGCAGGACTTGGCTCCATGGGACTGGATTCACAAATTTTCCGGCCGAGAACAAACGGCTGGTAACCGACACACAGTAGTCTTCAGAGGAAGTATGATTTGGGGGGTTGACAACGACATGCCCCAACGTCAGGGAGAGCATGATAAATTGCATTTTCTTTGCAGTTGGAAGGTTTTCCTTTAACAAATTTTTTTGCCTAGGAATTTCCTTTTTTTTTTACCAGCTCTGGTGTTAAACCGATTTTGTTGGGAAACATCTGATATGGGAAATTGCTCCACATTTGTTCATTAAAGAAGCGTCTTTCAAAATCCTCTGTGAGATAGCTACTGCTTAAAAACCTGCATCCCGCGGCTCACCCCTCCGAAGATGCAATGAATCTTCAAACAGAAGCATCTTAATTCATGTGGTTTGGTTATGATGGAGGAGCATGGGCTGGCCGTGTGTAAGAGATCGGAGATTTACCCCTGCCTTCGCTGGCTGGCCTGCGGCAAGGCACAGCTTCAAAACTGGCCACTGTATTTTGATTTCCAGTTGCCAAATTTATGAGTAATATAGTATTCTACTGCTACTAGCTCCTGCTGAGATGAGGGCCCCATTGTGCTAGGTACTGCAGACACAGAGTGAGCGACAGTCCCTGTGAGGAACGGCTTACCAAAATGACAGATGAAATTCAGTGTTGATAAGTGCAAAGTAACGCACCTTGGAAAAAAATAAACCCAACTATACATACAAACCAATGGGGTCTAAATGAGCTGTTACCACTCAAGAAAGAGATCTTGGCATCATCGTGGATCGTTCTCTGAAAACATCCACTCAATGTGCAGCGGCAGTCGAAAAAGCGAACAGAAAGTTGGGAATCATTAAGAAAGGGATAGAGAGTAAGACAGAAAATATCATGTTGCCTCTATATAAATCCACGGTACACCCACATCTTGAATATTTTTCAGAGTAGCAGCCGTGTTAGTCTGTATCCGCAAAAAGAACAGGAGTACTTGTGGCACCTTAGAGACTAACACATTTATTAGAGCATAAGCTTTCATGGACTACAGCCCACTTCTTCGGATGCATATAGAGTGAAATAAATATTGAGGAGATATATATACACACATACAGAGAGCATGAACAGGTGGGAGTTGTCTTACCAACTCATCTTGAATACTGTGTTCAGATGTGGTCTCCCCATCTCGGAAAAGATATACTGGAATTGGAAAAGATGCAGAGAAGGGCAACAAAAATGATGAGGGGCATGGGACAGCTTCTGTATGAGGAGAGATTAATAAGACTGGGACTTTTCAGCTTGGGAAAGAGACGACTAACAGGAGATGGGATTGTCATGGAGTGTGGGGGGACACAAGGCCCTGCACCCCCTGCTTCCTGCGATTCACCATGACTCTCAGCCAGGCAGTAAAGCAGAAGGTTTATTTAGACGACAGGAACACAGTCCGTGACGAACTGGGATTGTTCTTAATGTGGTCTGTGAATGCTGAGTGGGGAGTGTTGGCTGGGAAGGTCGCAGGGGAGTGTGGCTAGGACGGTCTGCATTGGGGGATGGGAGACTGACCGAGGGAGAATACCTGAGCATGTAACCTGAGAACCCAGGAAGGGGTTAGAGGCCAGGTGACACCTCTGCCAGGGAAACTGAACAAAGGCTGGGGAGAGAGTTTCAGAGCTGGCTGGTGGAAGGGCTGGGAGGCAGACGGGGCTCTGACCCCCAAGGGGGCTGTGGGGCCCTGGGACCCCAAGATGGACCTATCTGAGGGGGTCCTGTTGTCTGTGCCTGCAAGACCTGTCTTGGACTGTGTTCCTGTCGTCTAAATAAACCTTCTGCTTTACTGGCTGGCTGAGAGTCATGGTGAATGGCAGGAAGCCGGGGGTGCGGGGCCTTGTGTCCCCCCCACACTCTATGACACAGTGCAAGACAGGTCTTGCAAACACAGACAACAGGACTCCCTCAGTTAGGTCCATCTTGGGGTCCCAGGGGAACCACAGCCCCGTTGGGGGGGGTCAGAGCCCCATCCAGGCTCCCCTCCATTACCAGCCAGCTCCTGAAACTCCAACTCCCTCCAGCGTCTCCTCCCCCAGCCTTTGTCCAGTTTCCGGGCTGAGGTGTGACCTGGCCTCTAACCCCTTCCTGGGTTTTCCTGTTACATGCTCAGGTATTCTCCGTCAGTCAGTCTCCCATCCCCCAATGCAGACCGTCCTAGCCACACTCCCCTGCGACCTTCCCAGACCAACACTCCTCACTCAGCATTCAAAGGCTACATTAAGAACAGTCCCAGTTCGTCACAGGGATAGAGGTCTATAAAGTCATGACAGGTGTAGAGAAAGTAGATAAGGAAGTGTTGTTTACTTCTTCTCATAACACAAGAACTAGGGATCACCCAATGAAATTAATAGGCAGCAGGTTTAAAACAAACACAAGGAAGTATTTCTTCACACAATACACAGTCAACCTGTGGAACTCCTTGCCAGGGGATGTTGTAAAGGCCAAGACTATAACAGGGTTCTAAAAAGAATTAGACAAGTTCATGGAGGATAGGTCCATCAATGGCTATCAGCCACGATGGTCACGGATGCAACCCCATGCTCCGGGTGTCCCTGAACCTCTGACTGCCAGACGCTTCGGAGTTGACAACGGGATGGATCACGCGATAATCGCTCAGTTCTGTTCATTCCCTCTGAACCATCTGGCACCAGCCGCTGCCAGAGACAGGACGATGGGCCATTGCTCTGACCCAGTCTGGCCGCTCTTATGCAAACAAAGTGGTGGGGAGGAGAAAATAAGGCATAGAGGGGAAAGGATTTGGCTGAGGTCACAGAGAAGGTCAGGAATAGAACCCAGGTGTCCTGTCTTCCCAGCCCAGCACCTAAACCATACTGCCTGATGCGTTAACGTAACATAAGAACATAGGAATGGCCAGACTGGGTCAGACCAAAGATCCACCTAGCCCAGTATCCTGTCTTCTGATAGTGGCCAGTGCCAGGTGTCCCGGGGGAATGAACAGACAGGGAATCATCAAGTGATCCATCCCCTGTTGCTCATCCCCAGCTTCTGGCAAACAGAGGCTAGGGACACCATCCCCGCCCATTGATGGACCTATCCTCCATGAACTTCTCTAGTTCTTTTTAGAACCCTGTTCTAATCTTGACCTTCATAACGTCCCCGGCAAGAAGTTCCACAGGTTGACTTCTGCTTGATCTAGAGTGTCTCTTTTAGAAAGCGTGACTCAGTCCTGATTAACAGACTCCAAGCGATGGAGAACCCAATTCTAATGGTTAATTCCCTTCCCGGTTAAAAATGTGCACCTTATTTCCAGTCTGAATTTGTCAGCTTCCGGCCGCTGCTAGATTAAGAGATCTTCTCCTCGCACAGGGGATGGATTCACTTCTTCACCTTCTCTTCCACAAGCTAAACAAACCGAGCCTCGTACATCTGCAATGCGAGAGAGAGGACTCAGGCAATCTTAACGCAACCAACTTGCCAGTTCAGCAGTAGCTGCTAAGGAAGGTTGTGATTGATGCATCATGGAGAGGCTTCCTGCACCTCAAGAGAAACATATTTTCCCAGAGCCCAGGTCTTTCTTTAAAAGCAAAAAAAACTTTTACAAATCACGCGCCGTGATTTATCTGAGAGGAAACCGCACAGAATCTGGGAGATGTAAATAAACCAGCACAACATGATACAACGGGGTCTAAATATTTAGCAAATGACAGAAGGAAAGGGGGGGTGGGGGTGGATTCAGACCTTGCCTGGGAATTTACTTCGACAGCCAGGGGCCAAATACTTTAGCCATGAGGATTTCCCTGGCATTAAGCATAACGCATCAGTTCTGCACACTCATACATCTGTGACCCCCTGACAGCGAATTTTGGGATGGGATACAGGATCACAACGCCGGCCTAAATTTTGATCTTCCGTGGCTTTGGTCAATTAGGAAATTCCCGTCACTTTTCTTCATGGTATAAGAAGTGTCGTGGATAAGACATTAAATTGCAAGTCAGGAGGCCTGAGTCTTATTTCCACTTTGCTGCCAGGTCTCATCTGTGCTACGTGCCTCAGTTTCCCCTCTATTTAAACTAATTTTTTTGGGACAGGGGCTCTTTCTATGAATGCGTACAGTGTCTGAAAGAACAGGGGGCACTCTGCCTGAGTCTACAGAGAGCCTGAACCAATTGCAACGAGAGGTAGAAAAGCCCTGAGTGTAACTGACACAGTGACAGCCGGAGACAAACGGTCTGAAAGGAGAGAACCGCCCCTAGCGTAACTGACACAATGCTGCCTGAGTCTGCAGAGAGCCTGAAACGCTGTCACTCTCCATGCTATGTCAGCTCTAAAATTCAGCGATTTTCGGTGCTGATGTGGCATGTTTCAGAGAGGATAGTTTTAGCAGGTGGAATGGGGGCGACAGTAGGTGGGAGTGGGCTGGAAATTGGGAGCTGCTGTGGTGGGGTAAAAAATGCAGAGGGAAGAACAGAAGAGAGACAGACGGGGAAGGAGAGAAGCAGAGAAAAGAGGGATGGGGAAAGAAAGGATGCAAAGGAGAGAGAGCAGTGACCTAAATTTATCATGGAATCTGGCCCTCTGCCCCAAATTGAGCCTGACAACCTTGATCCAGACACCTGAGGCCCCCCTTTATGCATCCGATAGCGTGACTGAGAATTAGACTCATGAAGAACCAGTGGCCACAGGAGTTAAAGCCAAACTAATTCAAATACGAAATAAAGCACATTTGCAACAGGGTGGGCGATTAATGACCTCATGAATTTTGACCACTGCTCACTTAAAACCCAATACACGCAACAAAATTCACAGGCCACAAGGCCATTGGCAAGTAAACCCTAACCTTCCCCGAGCTGTTGGGGATAATCTACAGTATGGCTTCAGCTTTTCTGCTCAGGAATCTGATCTCAATCCCGGTTTTCTGCTTTTGAAAACTTTCAAGAAAAACGCCTATACGTTGTTGTTGGTTTTTGGGGGGGGGGGTGCCCTTTTTTTTTTAAACACAGCTGCTGCATGATGTAGCTGCTAGGACTGACTCCTGGCATGACAACAATGCCAGCATTGTACGGCGCTAGCATTTTAAAAGCAGTTAGGCTGAGCGCCTGAGAGCAGGCAACTGAGTTACTGTACCTGCAGCGGTGGATGAGCGAGGGCAGTGAGCGTGAAGAGGAGAGACAGGATGGTGACGCTTTTGAGCAGTGGGGATTAATGTTGGCTTGGCGCAGCGTTTTGAACACTTGGAAGGAGCGGTGTCTGGCTTTTGCAACGGAGGGGTGAAATTGGGTTCTTTTGTGCTACCCCCAGGCTCTGCCACTAAGCTTGCGGTGTGACTTTGGGCAAGTCATTTCCTTTCTCTGCCCCTCTGTCTAGTCAAGACTGTGAGTTCATGTGGAAAAATGCCTGGCACAATGGGAGGCCCTGACCTTGGGTGGGGGAAGCACCCGGCATGAGGGGGGCACTGATCTCGAACAAAGAAGTGATTTCAGTAAGAGGGTCTATGCAGCGCCTGGCACAATAGGGCCCCTGATTCTGGTTGGGCTCTGATTGTTACAGTCATACTAAATCATAACAATACAATAAATACCTACCCCACCGAGACGTAATGGTGAGATGTAATGAATTGTTGACAGTCCGAGATAAAGTGTCACGCCTTTAGACTCAGGAATGTTCTCCACAAAGAACTGGTTCAATTCTCATTGCTTGAGACATTTAAAACTAGGCAAAATGTTGAGAAAACCACACCATCAGAACTGACGACGTGCCAGCCAAGATAGACGGAGGAGAGATGATCTCCTGGGGACCGACTGGCTAAGCGGCAGTTCTGCAGAAAAGGATCTAGGGGTTACAGTGGATGAGAAGCTGGATATGAGTCAGCAGTGTGCTCTTGTTGCCAAGAAGGCTAACGGCATATTGGGCTGTATTAGTAGGAGCATTGCCAGCAGATTGAGGGAAGTGATTATTCCCTTCTATTCGGCACTGGTGAGGCCACATCTGGAGTATTGCGTCCAGTTTTGGTCCCCCCACTACAGAAGGGATGTGGACAAATTGGAGAGAGTCCAACAGAGGGCAACGAAAATTATTAGGGAGCTGGGGCACATGACTTATGAGGAGAGGCTGAGGGAACTGGGCTTATTTAGTCTGCAGAAGAGAAGAGTGAAGGGCGATTCGACAGAAGCTTTCAACTACCTGAAGGGGGGTTCCAAAGAGGATGGAGCTCGGCTGTTCTCGGTGGTGGCAGATGACAGAACAAGGAGTAATGGTCTCAAGTTGCAGTGGGGGAAGGTCTAGGTTGGATATTAGAATAATAGAATATCAGGGTTGGAAGGGACCTCAGGACATCATCTAGTCCAAACCCCTGCTCAAAGCAGGACCAATCCCCAACTAAATCATCCCAGCCAGGGCTTTGTCAAGCCAGGCCTTAAAAACCTCTAAGGAAGGAGATTCCACCACCTCCCAAGAGAACCCATTCCAGTGCTTCACCACCCTCCTAGTGAAATAGTGTTTCCTAAATTAGGGAACACTATTTCACTAGGAGGGTGGTGAAGCACTGGAATGGGTTCCCTAGGAAGGTGGTGGAATCTCCATCCTTAGAGGTTTTTAAGGTCAGGCTTGACAAAGCCCTGGCTGGGATGATTTAGTTGGGGATTGGTCCTGCTTTGAGCAGGGGGTTGGACTAGATGATGTCCTGAGGTCCCTTCCAACCCTAGTCTTCTTTGTTTGTATGACTAGCTAAGAAATGACTCCATGTGCTAGAGTCTAGAAAATATAAAAGATGATCCCTGCACCAGCGAGCTGACAGTCTAAGTCTAGGACAAGTGGCAAGAGACAGACACAAGGAAACAATGCCATAATGTTGGTCAGCATGATGGGCAGTGGTCTTTTATCAAATGATCTCTAGTCGGACATCAATTTACACTAGCTGGGTATCCGCTCCTATGGATTTATTATCATCTTGGCTGGCTAGAGTAAAACACTGTTCAGTTCTTCAATATTCTGCTACCTTAAAACTAAGAGGCCCAGTATAAAATTCACACTTACAAAAAAAGCAAGGCAATCAAAGCTTTGTTGTACTAGGAACCTAACTAAGTGTGTCGAGATTTAAAGAATAATCAGAGAACCTTTTGCTGAATCACATCTGCTACATCCTAGGAACGATTCTAGATTCCCTACATTCTGTTTCCCAGACCCCTGTGACTCCCCTTGCTCCTTTCAAATATCTGTAGATGATTATGTCATGTCTAAGTCATTACTTAGTCAAGCTACTCTGATTGGTGTGGAAAACCAAGGTTGTGACGCAACATTAAAAACAATGGAGTTAAAGACACTGTAATGAACCAAGAACTGGATTTTTAATCACACTTTAGCTTATCTACATCCAGGTAACAAGAACCCAGCCTGACTGCAGGATTTTATTAACATGTAAACGAGTGTTTAACCTGATGGTGGTCACAGACATAAACTCCTTAGTCCTAGTTCTGCCACCTTTATTCAACCCTTAATTTGGGCTAAACTCTGAGTGTAATTTATCTCTGTGGATAAAGTCTATTTATGTCTAATTTATGGGTTGGTTCTCTCTACAGGGCAAATTTCACCCTAGTGGATGAATACAAGCCAGTCTTTTTTACAAGTCTGTAACAGATAAACATAAAACCACAAATCCAGTAACTAGTTAAACTCAACAGTAGCAACTAGGAAGTCCAGGTATCACTGGAGTTAGAACATAACAGATTATAGAACAGTAACATGGGAATCTAGATCAAGGACTCTGATGATGCCAAATGCTTTCAGATCTGGATACCCAGTTCCTGTCAATTTTACCATCCATATTCATCAGGCAACTTTGGAAATCTCAGCCTTAATGTACCACTTTTACACATAAATGCAACAATGTATACACAGGGGTCTATCTATAGCTGATGTAAATCCGTGTAATTCCATTGACGACGCTGTACGCCAGCTGAAGATCTGACCCCGTCAACCAACCCCCATCAACCAATTCCTTGAGTGATCAAAAACTGTTTTGTTTTGTTTTTAAAAATCATTCATTGCCAATGGAATCTAAGGAAATGACACACTACACGAGGCTGGAAGAATTAAACAAGATCCAGCACCCTAAGTTTTAAGAAAGGAGGTCAAATCACTTATTGTGGATTTTCCCCCCCATCTTTACAGATGAATATTTGAGAAGGAGGAGAGGGAAACCTTTACAGCCAGAGCTGGATGTTAAAATCCATGTCTGCTGTCCCAATGGTCTCAGATCTTCATCAAACATAAATCAAGTTTAAACTAGATTGAATTTCCTAGCGGCCACTTTTCTGGAGCGCTTTCTAATTTTTCTCTAATCCCCACAACCTTCAGGGAGGTAGCTCTGGTGCCCCGTGGCAGGTTTGTTATTTCAATGGCTATTCTTCAAACAAGACCAGGGAACACTCTTCCGACGATTCGTTTTTCTCCGCTTCCTGGCTCCCACGTGCTTCCTTGGCCTTCTCCAGCTCCCCCACTTCCTGGAATTCCTCAAAGATCTCATCACTGCTACTTGACCGTGGGTGGCTCCTGGTGGTATTGTCTTTCACCTGTAACATCTTCACCAGCTCCAGCTTCAAGCTGTCTTGACAGGACAGCGTCAGGTTAACTCTGTTGCCTCTTGCTGGCGGTTTGGGCTGGCTGGATCCTGAGCTGTTGCTTCCCGGAACGGTGAACTTCTTCTTAAGGCCTGCAAAGAAGAGAGACCAACGCAATCCTCAGAATCCAACAGGGAAAAGGAAGAATTAATCATATCGGAGATCCACAAACCCTCCCCTCCTCTCCCACTGGGAAATCAAGTGATGCGTCAACGTAGCCTCATAGATCAGGATTCTCCAAACTTTTCCCACAAGGTCCCTATGGCACGGGGACAGAATGCGGAGATAAATCCATTAAAGGCTCCATTACTACATAAGAACAGCCATACTGGGTCAGACCAATGATCCATCTAGCCCAGTATCCTTTCTTCCGACAGTGGCCAATGCCAGGCGCTTCAGAGGGAACGAACAGAACAGGGAATCATCGAGTGATCCATCCCCTATCGTCCACTACCAGCTTTTCTGATTTGCACTCCTACTCCAGCGTGCTTACACTGCTCCCCGTGGTGGCTGGAGGGGATTCTGATCTCTGGGTCCATTCAATCCTTGGCCTCATGGCTGAAGTTGCTAGACAGGAGGCCAGCTGGTGCCAGCCGTGACGGGAGGGAATTGAACTGAGACTAAAAGCACTCTGTTTCCAATTGGACGCAACCAGATTTATCCACCTACAGATTCCACCTCAAAACTCTCCTTTACCGTATGCTAAGACATCTGCCGTCCATGCTAACCCACATTGCCTCATTGTCTGCTTGTATTCATCCTTCTGTCTGTCTCTATCTCTTGTCTTATACTTAGACTGTAATCCCTTTGGGGCAGGGACTGTCTTTGTGTTCTGTGTTTGTACAGAGCCTGGCACAATGCACTAGAAGTAATTATAACAATACTAACCAGTAGACCATGCCTCCCTCAAAAACAACAAGTGATGGTGCTGTTCGGGAAGGAACGGTCAGCTGTCTGAAGCGGATACGAATTTCATCCTGGCTGATTTGGACAAGTATACATGAATTTAAGGCAACTGAAAGTAAACTTCCCAATTCCTCCTTCCCCGTAAAAGCCAGGATAGTAGGAGAGCGAGCAATTCTAGTTTAAGTATCACACCCCAACCTTTCTTAATTTGTTACTTTACCTTACTTGGCGTTGAAAGCCACTGCAGGAGTAGCTGGGTTGTATCACTAACCTTTCAGAAAGGTTTTCTCCTTGAAATCTGAAGTCGCAACCTAGAACCCAAGTATTGGTTAGTCAGACATGAAAGAGAATATTATATATATATTATTCTGCCATGCTGGGTCCAACTCCAATGCCCACACTTTAAGTGGGTGTTGACCAATTGGAAATACACCTCTACCCCGATATAATGCGACCCGATATAACACAAATTCAGATATAACGCGGTAAAGCAGCACTCCGGGGGGGCGGGGCTGCGCACTCCAGCGGATCAAAGCAAGTTCGATATAACGCGGTTTCACCTATAACCCGGTGAGATTTTTTGGCTCCCGAGGACAGCGTTATATCGGGGTAGAAGTGTAGGTTCAGAAAAGAGCGATGAGGATTAATTCAGCCCCATGGCCTCGGTTATGCCGGGGGTCAGACTAGATGGTCTCCTCTGGCATGATAATCTATGATCAATTTGAGGGCTGGAAAAGGCGCCTTGTAGCAACATAGTAAGGACGTGGTCTATCTAGCTTATCTGAGATGATATGATCCCAGTCTATGAATAGCTGATCTCTGAAAGAAGATCTCTGAAAAGGGCTCTTTAGTCCAACATATAAAAGCAGAGCAAGACCCAATGCACGACACATGCAGGCTGGAACTATGGGGTACATTTTTAACAGGAAGAGTAATTAACCCCTGGAAATACTACTGACCCAGGGATGTGGTAGATGTGCCAACACGTGACATGTTTAAATCATTGTTACACTGTAAGCTCATTTTCTCTCTGTTAGGGCAGTTAACTGAAACACAAATCTTAAAAAGAAATGAATGAATCGTACAGTTCCTTGATGCGGCTTGATGTAGTCCTCACTGATTAGCTCAAAGCAAATTAATTAATTGTTAATACAAATTAGCAGGGTCCACGTGGACAATTAGCTCATGCCAGATTCACACCCCAGCATGCTGCAAACTAATTGTTCGTGTAGACAAGGATGTAAGTGTCTTATGCAAAGTCACAGAGCGAGTGAATCGAACGTGGGTGTCGCGGAGTGTGGGGGAGTCAGGGCCCTGCACCCCTCTTCCTGAGATTCACTGTGACTCTCAACCAGCCAGTAAAGCAGAAGGTTTATTTAAAGACAGGAACACAGTCTCAAGCAGAGCATGGAGGTACGACCAGACCCCCTCAATTAGGTCCCTCTGGGAGGTTCAGGGAGCTTAGACCCCAGCTTGGGGTTCCCTGCGTTGCACCACCCAGCCCAAAACTGAAACCAAACCAAAACTCCTCCTGCAGCTCCTCTCTTCCCCCTCCCCCCAGCTCCTCCTCTCCTTTGTTCAGTCTCCCCGGGCAGAAGGTGTTAATTCTCCCCAGCCCCTCCTGGCTCAGGTTACAGCTCAGGTAGCTTCCTTCAAGGGAAGTCCCACATCCCCACTGCAACCCCCCTGCAACATTCCCAGGTCAAATCTGTCCCGCTCCCTGCTCCGTCACAGTGGGTTGCACAAATCCCAGTATCTTTTAGGAAGAAATCCAGTCTTCTTTGAAGGTCTTTTGAAGTTCCTCAATTTAAAGACGCTACAGCAGCCAGCCCTTGGAACTCCTTCTGCTTTTGTCTGCGAGATCTTCTCTTATTCGCTTGTATAAACTAAACAAACTGAGCATTCCCCTAGGGGCTAACAGTCCAATAATCTTTATGGGCACGGCTGTAGCTGAAAGCATCGGTGGCACATTTACTATATGGCATTTTTGTTAGGGTGGGTGGGGGGGTGAGACGGAATCAATGGAGAGACAAGAGAACAAACCCCCTTCCTCTAAACCATCTTTTCCCATCTCCGGATTGACGTACCATATTCTCATTTCCATCGCAGGGCTGCTTCTCCTCACTAGCCACGTTGAATAGCTCTAGAAGACAAGAACAGTAACTCACTCTCCAGAGCACGTTTTAAAATCTTACGACAAACTTACTGAAGATTTGAACCAGCGTTCCTGGTTCTAGCGTCAAATCCTAGCAGATGTATCGTTATTCCAAAAGGGAGCGCCACTGGCGGCAGCAAGCCCGGGGGAGGGGCAAAGGAGGCAATTGCTCCACCGCCCGGGCGATTTAATACAGCGGGACTAAAACTACCCTGCTGCTACTTTTGGCCACAGGGCCGCACCGGTAGCTCCTGCTACCGATCTCGCCCTCATTCAGTTCCTTGCCATGCCACAAACTTTGTGTGGAACCTCAGGCAGATCACATACTTCTCTCCGTGCCTCGGTTTCCCCATTTAAAAATGGGAGTGATTCATAAATTCTAAGGCCAGATGGGACCACCACAATCCTGTAATCAGACCTCCTTTAAAACACAGGCCTTTAATGTTTCCTTTGAGTGAAAATCATGCTACAGGACGACACCACACAAGACTTAGCAGGGACTCTAGCCACTGAAGGCTGGGATTTTCATTACATCTGCCTCTTTAGCCCCTCTGAGACGGGAGTGCTGAATGCAATCCTGACCCACTGCTAGATAGACACCAATGACCAGAATTACCATTATTTTGAAATGATTTGCTTTACAATAGCACTGGCGGTCCCTGCCTGAAACAGTTTACAGTCTAAATAAACAAAGAATGACATGAGGTTCTGCGGCCTCTATCATACAGGAGGTCAGACAAGATCATCATCAGAAGGATGTTGAAAGACTGGTGAGGGGGCAGAGAAGACCTACCAAAAGGATTGGAGGGCTGGAAAAAATGCCGGAGAGTGAGAGACGTAAAGAAGCGTGCTCTATTTAGCTTATGAAAAGAAAATGGAGAGGTGACTTGATCGCGATGTAGGGAGAAAAGACGGGGTACTAAAGGGCTCTTTAATCTAGCAGAGAAAGGTGGAAAAAAAACAGCGTCTGGAAGCTAAAGACAGACACGTTCAACTCACAAACAAGGCACCGATTTTTTCCCCGTGTGGGTGATTAACTTCCCAGGGCAGCAGTGGATTCCCCACCGCTTCCTCTCTTCCGATCCAGACTGGAAGATCCTTTTGTCCTGCACAAGTTAGTGGGGTCAATACAGCGGGACCTGGGTGAAATTCTTCAACAATTTGCAATTTGACCTGGAGAATATTGAGGGGGAAAGCTCCAGGCTACAGCACGATACCTTCCGAGTCCTCGTGAGCTTCTAGCAATCCTCCCTCACCGGATTGACTGATGAACCCAAATCTCATCACTCTCTCCTGAGGGAGGGGAAGAAAAAAAGAGACATTTGCTGAAATCCTGGGAGCGGTTAGCGGAGTCCACTGACTGCCCCTTGATTTAACAAAGGACTTAACTTCAAAAGCACAAATGGGGCAAAGGTCGTAGGGTCAACATGAGAGACTGCAGACAGAGAACTCCAGACAAGACCCACTGCTCCGAGATGGCGTCTAGGTGTTTAGAGGACAGTGTGTGGACAAGGGACCAGGAAACGGCCCCATAGCCATAAAGAACCACTACCGCATTCTGAATAAGGCCCTCTTCTTCCAGAACCAAAAGCATCTACACAGGGAGTTAATCAGGCTCAGTGACTCAGGAATAATTCCTTGTGTAGACAAGCCCACGCCTCCTCATCTCAAAGCATCTTACAACCGTTGTATGATTAACCTTCACGATACCCCTCCGAGGGAAACTAAATCACCAGATGCTTGCCCAAGGAGAAACAACAGGGGAGGAGAACCCAGGAGTCCTGACTCCCCGCCCCCCTTTTTTTCTAACCACTAGAGTCCACTCCCCAACCAGAGCTGGGGATAGAACCCAGGAGTCCTTATTCCAAGCTCCCCCTCATTCAGGCTTTAGCCTGTATCCCAGCAAGCTCAAGTTACTAGCATGACAGAAGACGAGTGATGTGTGTGGATGGGGTCGAGTTAACATAGGGCGACCAGACGTCCCGATAAAATCAGGACTGTCCCGATATTTAGGTGTTTGTCCCACGTCCCGACGCGATTTGGCCTGATATTTTGCAGCACTCTGCTTTTTCTTGTGTGTGTGGGTGTGTGTGTGCGCGCTCTGTCGGCAGCACTCCGGTGGAGTTTTGTTTTTTGTTTTTTTTTTTCCACTCTTTGATCCGCCAGTGGCACTCCGGTGTTTGGTTTTTTTTCCTCCACCTCCCCATTGTGTCCTGATATTTTCTTCCTCTCATCTGGTCACCCTAAGTTAACAGGAGCACTTGATCGACCTAATACGAGTTAACCATGCTGTGAAGATGAAGCCTATCTGATCCCAGATCCAAAGGGCAAGCAAGCGTTCCCCCTCATCCAGCACCCGCGGGGGCCCACAGGGAAACCTGCAAAGATGCTGGGTGGATGCTGATTGGTCTGACCTCAGCAGCCCGGCAGGGTTCATACCTGAATGCTGATCCGCTCGGCTTCCTTCGCCATCCTCACAGCAGAGTCCAGTTTCTGGCGGGAATCTTTGCTCCTGAGCGTCTTCTGAAAGAGCAAGACGGCTGGTCTTCCCACAGCGCCTAAAACGCGCCAAAACTTTCTCTCTGTCACTCCCCCACCAGGGCCAGTGACAATAAGAAAGACAGGGCAGGGCATAAATCTTTCTGGTACCACCGGCTCCTTGCCAGGGGAAAAACTGACCCCTGAGGAGAGGAACAGCACCAGATGTTTGTTCAACTGTCTAGAACAATTGGGTCCTGGTCCGTCCCCCATGTGGGGAAATTGGGGGACACTAGGTATGGGGGGAAGAGGAATGAGGGACACACAAAGCCCCCCAATATGAGGCCCAAAGTCCCTGAAACAGAGGCAGACGGCAGGGTGGCACACCTAGAACCCCTGAGGGAGAATAGAGGCATCCGAGGAGCTCACTACTCAGGACACTACACGTGTGACCCTTTCCTTGCACTAACTTAGCACCCAGAAGGCCCAGTCAGAGATTGTGGCTCCAGTGTGCTGTGCCCGGCTCAGAGAGCGAGAAACAGTCCCTGTGCCAAAGCGTGTACCCTCTAGACAAACAAAGAATTGAACCCACAGCGTCAGCAAGTCCTGCTGACCCAAAGGCCATGGGTACAATGAATCACAGGACTGCAAACAGACACGCTCGCCTTATCTAGAAATCAAGAGGAAGCACATTTCCTAAACGGCTACGCACCAGCTGGTTTTTAAAGGGACTGAAAAAATAGAGCAAAGCCGTAAAAAATGGAGGGGGAAAAGGGGCAGAAAAGAATCTTGCGTGTGATACAGAGCGGCAGGAACTAGATCTCCCTGCTCATGACCTGACCTCCATGGCTGCGGGTGTGCGTGGGCCTTGTGCATCAGTGCCGGAGAGTCTTCCCTAGGGGTGCCCGTAGGGGCAGCCCCACCCAATGCCAACTACTTAAGCTGTGCGTGAGGGTATAAACTGCAGAGATGCCCCATCCCTCCTCCAGTTCCTTCACACCAGAACTCAGTAGCAGATGCTACGCTAAGGAAGGTGAGTCGTGCAATGGACGTATACAATCCAGCCCAAAGAAGCAACAGTCATCAGAAGGTAGGTAGCCATTTTTATTTCTCTGAGTCCATGACACTGTAGCTGATTCTCGATCTGATACGCCAGGAAGAGGGACTTGGAGTCTCATCAGAAGAGGGACAGCAGGACTGCCTTGTCCACATTTGCCTCGAAGCGGCCGACAGCGAAAGTGTGGATTGACAAACGTCCACAATTGAGAGGTGTGCCAGAAAGGCTGCCGAGGCTGCGGCTGCTCTGTTGGAGGGCACCGTGAGTCTATCAGGAGGCGTTACTCACACGGTAATGCAGCTGGGGATCCACATGGACAATCTCTGAGTTATCAGATGACGTCCCTCATGCGTTCCACATGTGACACGAAGAGATGGGAAAATGCCAGGAAGGCTTTGTCCTGTCCAGGTAGAAAGCCAACGTGCGACGAACACTGAGTCTGGGAGGGTCTTCTCTTATCCTTGGTGATATGCGGCTTTGGAAAGACTTGGAAGGTGGACAGATTGGTTTATGTGCAAGTCAGAGGCTACCTTGGAGAGGAATTTAGGGTGCGGCCTAAGCTGGACCCTGTCCTTGTAGAAAACTGTGTACGGTGGATCTGTGACCATCGCATCTAGTCTATTGGCCACTAAAAATGTGACCTTTGCTGATAGGTGCAGAAAAGAGCACAGTGCGTAGAAGGAGGGTCCGTAAGAGCAGACAAGACCAAAGTCAAGTTCCAAGATGGTGTTGGTTCTCTGACCGCCGGGAATAATCTATCGAGACCTTTCAAGGATCTGATTGCGAACAGGTGAGGAAAAAACAGCCTTGGCATCTATTCAAGGACGACCAGCCAAAATGGTCGCTAGACGCACATTAACAGAGTTGAGCGTTAAACCCGACTACTTAATTTGCAAAAGATGGTCCAGGGTTGTGTGAACGTTAGCCTGAGTTGGAGACACATGATGGAGAGCCATCCAAATAGAGAAACGCTTCGTAGGTAGTTCCCATGGAAGGTTTCCTCCAGCTGCTGAGAAATGGGTTTACTCTACACACAACCGCTGATGAACCATGCTGTGACGTGCAACAGCTGAAGATCTGCAACACTCGTCCATGGTTCTGCGTCAGGAGATCTTTGGCCGCTGGTGACAGTATGGACAGATTGCTGAGGTCTGATACCATGTCTGTCTCCACCAAGCAGGAGCTATACGGATTATTTGGCTGTGCTCTTGCTTGAGTTTGATAATGACCATGGGGAGTACTGGTGAGAAAACACACAGGAGGTCCTTGTCCCACAGAAATAGGAAAGTGTCCGATAACGATCCAGGGCTGTGAGATGTTCTGGAGCAGGAATGGGGACTATGACTATGACCCAACTGGCAAGGAGGTAACAAGAATATCCTGATGCTAGTCCGTACATTCTGAGTCACCAAAGAATAGCACGTAAGGTCTTAAATGCAAGCCAAGGTCATGTAAGGTCTTAAATGCAAGGCAGGGTCATCTACATCAATGTGAAATGCACGTACAAATATGATGTAAGGAGTTATGTATGAATGTATGCTAAAAATGAGTTCCCAAAGTCCGTGTTAAGGCAGGTTTCTCCTGACAAAGGATGTTTATTCTCCCTGTCTCTGTCAGTCCCCATGTAAAATAAGCATTATAAGTTAACATGATGAGGAGCCATTTACACATGAAGTCAGTGGGGGCATGTGAATGCGGCCGGTAGGCAGCACACTGGAGATCATCCCAACTCTGAGGTACTAACAATGAGCTTTGGAGAATATAAGGAGAAGCTAAGGGAGACACCACTTTATTCTACACCGAGGATGTGATCAGGCAGTGCGATTACATTCATGAAAATGGGATCTCAGCCAGGCTTGGTTGCAATGCTGCAAAGGCTATTTGGGCAAGATAAACTGATTTAGCCTGTTTAGTCTCTAAGAACCATGTTACGGTTTTATTTTAGATGTAACCCTTCTGTTTCCATTATCCTCGCTCGCTATCTCTTAAATCTTGATCTTTGATAACACACTTACGATTGGTTTCACTATAAATATATCTCAGTGCTGCGTTATTTACAAGGCAAGCCTGAGTTGACTCAAACAAGCTGGTGTTTTGGGGAGTGTGAAGGCTGGACACTACAGCAGAATGCTTCGAAGGGGCCTGGGGACGGGAGTGCACCTACCGGTATTGTTAACCTGCAAGGCAAAGGAAAAGGAAGAGGACACTGCTGGGCAGCTAACAGACCGGATATGTCAGGGAGAGGTCACCCAGTCTCCCTCTTGCTGGAGCTGGGGGGGAAGACAGCAACTCACAGTCCTGGGTAGCCTAGAACCGTCACAGGGACATCACCTGTTCTGTCAAGTTGCTGATAGGTCCACGGATGGAAAACCTCCTACGTGAAACACTCAGGCCAGAATGTTTGTGTTGAGAGACCAAGCCTGGTCTAAACTGAAGGATCTGGTCAGATGATCCGTTAATCCATTTAGATACACCAGTTCCATAATCGACTGCCTCCTGGACCTGGCACCACCTTAAAACATCGCTGTGGTGTTGTGAGAATCTGGGCCGTCTGGCCTTGGATATGGGACTGGAATTTCAAGTGATCCAACCCCTGTCATCCAGCCCCAGCTTCTGGAGGAGGTTTACAGACGCCCAGAGCATGGGGTTGTGTCCCTCATCATCTTGGCTAACAGCCATTGATGGACCTATCCTCCAGGGACTTATCTATTTTTTTTTTTTAAGCCAGTTATACTTTTGGCCTTCACAACAGCCCCTGGCAAGCAGTTCCACAGGTTGACTGTGTATCATGTGAAGAAATACTTCCTTTTGGTTGCTTTAAATCTGCTGCCTATTAATTTCATTGGGTCGCTTCTAGTTCTTGTGTTATGCAAAGAGGAAAATAACACTTCCCTATTCATTTTCTCCACACCATTCATGATTTTATAGACCTCTATCACATCTATTCTTGGTCGTCTCTTTTCTAGAGTCCCAGGCTTTTTAATCTCTCCTCATACGGAAGCTGTTCCATACCCCTAATCATTTTTGTGGCCCTTCTCTGCATCTTTTCCAATTCTAAGATATCTTTTTTGAGATGGGGTGACCAGATCTGCACGCAGTATTCAAGATATGGGTGTATCATAGATTTATATAATGGCATTACGAAATCTTCTGTCTTGTTATCTATCCCTTTCCTAATGGTTCCTAACATTGTTAGCTTTTTCGACTGCCGCTGCCCATTGAGCAGATGTTTTCAGAGAACGATCCACAATGACTACAAGATCCCTTTCTTGAGTGTTAACAACCTGATTTAGACCCCATCCTTTTGGGATTATTTTTTCCAATGTGCATTAATTTGTACTTATCAACATTGAATTTCATCTGCCATTTTGTTGCCCAGTCACCCAGTTTAATGAGACCCCTTTGTAACTCTTTGCAGTCTACTTTGGACTTAACTATTTTCAGTAATTTTGTATCATCTGCAAATTTTGCCACCTCACTGTTCACCCCCTTTTCCAGATCATTTACAAATGTGTTGAACAGCCCTGGTCCCGGGGCAGATCCTTGGGGGAACCCGCTATTTACCAAACCCAGGCTCTCTGTGGAAAACGCATGGAAGTTCCTCAGCATGGGCGCAGAGATCCAGGCGCGGCTGACAGATTCGCCGAAAAACGTCACATGGTACTTGGACTGAAAAGAGAAATGGACAGGACTGAATTAACTTTGTGTCAGGTTGTTACATTAACTCCTAGAGACAGACAAGGTGTGTGAGGTGTCCCTGCTAAATCCATGGTGTCTGGTTGATGTCCTCAGTGAGATAACCCTTTCAGTGGGATGAAAGGTTTGGTTGGCATGGGATTGCAGAGACAGCAACCTTTGTTCTGTGAGGCTGATAAATGACCAGACAAGGTGAATATGGACTCAGCAGAAGCTGTGTCAACCACACCGGTAATATGAGGAGATGGGGAAGTCTGTTATAATGGGGGAGGGAGAAAGGTATGGAGGGTGTGACGAAGTGGGAATGTTCTTAATGTTTTCTCTGAATACTGTGTGTGCGCCTCTGTTTCCCCTATGCATTTCTTAAGTATCTAGGTGGTGGGATAAGGGGGTGTGATTGTTGCAGAGCCTTGGTTAGTTTGATGCTATCTGCACAGAGAATGGCCGACACTCTGTCTACTGGCAACTGATGGCCTGGGCCCCTCCTTTGCAAAGGTGCCAACTGAAGGTGTTGGAGAACAAAGAGATCAGGTGACCTCCTGGCCCAGGACAGAGACAAAGGCCAGAGGAGGGGCTGAAGAGTTTCAGTTTGGAGCTGGCTGGGGAAATGGAGGGGGGTCAGATGGGGCTCTGGCCCCAAGATGCACCTGACTGAGGGGTCCTGTTTCTGTACCTACAAGCTCTGTTCTGGACTATGTTCCTGTCGTCTAATAAACCTTCTGTTTTACCGGCTGGCTGAGAGTCGTGTCTGACTGCAAAGTTGGGGTGCAGGACCCTCTGGCTTCCCCAGGACCCCGCCTGGGCGGACTCGCTGCAGAAAGCGCACGGTGGGGCAGGGGATGCTGAATGCTCTGAGGTCAGACCCAGGAAGGCCGAAGCTGTGTAAGCTTCTTGCCCTGGAGACAGTCTGCTCTGAGAGAGGAGGCTCCCCCAGAGTCCTGACTGGCTTCATATGGAGTAGTTCCAGAGCATTGCCCAGTGACTCCATGACAGAGGGGTATACACAGAGCCCTGCCATGGGGAGGAGAGGTGGGAACAGGGGTAAGGAGAATGGGGGGCACACACAGCCACTGGCATGGGGATGGGGAGCTGTAGGGAGTCCCCAACATAGAAGGGGATGGGAGGGTGGCACACAGGGGACTTGTGGGAGGAATGGCGCCCTCTGGTGGGTGTAATGAGTTCACAAAGTGTGTGACCCCTTTGTGTAAAATACAATACTGCTTACAGGAAGAGAATCCAACCGGGATGAAAAGAGGAAATACTCCCCGATGTCAGGGTCACACTCCACCATGGCAGGCCACCTGCATGCACAACAAAAAAAGTTAAGCTGACCTAATTTTCTAGTGTAGATCAGGCCTACCTTAACAGTCACAGCTGCGTCTATGCTAGGCTTTTTCACACCCCTGACCAAAGCAGCCATGCTGACATAACTTTTCAATATAGCCCAGGCCCTTCCCTGGCATAGCTCAGTCGGTTAAAAAAAAAAAAATAAAATAAAATAAAATAAAATAAAATAAAATAAAAAATCACACCCCTAACCGACATCCCTGTGCTGGAAAAATGTAAGTATAGCCTCGACCTTTTTGTTGCTCAGGTCCTGAGGTTTTAATAGCTGTCTGCCATCATAAAACCTTTAAATTCACGGGCCTGGCAAAACTCCCGCTAACAGCAACGGGAGAGGAACTGGGAGCTGTTCCCGTTCTAGACGGCGTAGTCCTAGAGAGTAAGAATCGATTGTCTTTTAAGCCCAGCGCCCTTAAATTTCAGGCAAACGCCCGCCCGTGCATGGGTCTCCCAGCATGCATCTCCCTGCAGGGGCAAAGCGCCTGGGGGAGCCTACGCTGAGCAACTGAGATTTGCCAGCTTCCTGTCAGGGGAAGAGCCCGCTGTCTGTGTTTTTCAGCTGAAGACAGCAGCTGCGGCTGCAGAGTGCCCAGAAAGGGCGAGGGATTCCAGCAGTCAGCTGTTGTAAAGACTGCAGCAAGCCAGTCTCAACTGGAGTTTTTTTTTGCTGGCATCTCTTTGATCCCACCGGCGTGGAATAAAACAAGATCATATGGGAGGCAGGCCAGGCCTTCTGCACTGCAGCTTGTACTCCCAGCCTCTGGCTCCCCAAGCGGGCGTGGGCTAATGAGCACGTCCCAAAAGGGGGTGTGAGCACACCGTGCTGCCACACAACTGATATCTGCCGGCATTTCTAGTCTCTTTCACCCTGTGAAGATCACAGGACATCTGAAACACCGATATACACATATTACATGGGTATCACTTCCCCCACTGTTGAGATTCAGCCACCTCTGGGGTGGAATGAGGCAGCTGTTTATACAGGGATCCTTCACTGAGATGCAGCCACCTCTGGGGTGGGGCAGCTGTTTATACAGGCACTGAGATGCAGCCGCCTCTCGGTCAGAAAGGCTATACAGGGAACCCTCATCCAGTCCTGAGATGCAACTGCTTCTGGGTAGGATGGCTTCTTATATAGGTATCCCTCACCAAGTGCTGAGACGCAGCCACCTCTGAGGTGGTGCACAGCAACAGATAAACGGTGCACAGTAACACTGCTTAGCACTTTGGGGTGGGAGATGAAGAAAGATTTTCATAGCCCATTGAAACTGGAAGGGGGAATTTTGTTATACCAATAAAAACTAGCAGGATCTTATTAAAGGGGACAAGATAAAGATGCCACATTTATTATGATAATTTGATTTATGACCAATAACTAATATTTTAATCCTAATACACACACACATTATACCTAATACCTACACACACACACACACACACACACACATCCATCAGGTGTTCTGCAGCTGCTGCATAGTTACCAGTCCTGCTTGAGTCTGTGGCTTGAGTTTGCAGCTTGGGTTCGTAGCTTGTGGCGGTAACTGGCCAGGAAAGCCGGGCACACGGACAAGCTGGGTCTCTGTCGGGTGCACCGATGCCCTTCCATGTTGGCAGCAGAATGTTACCCTCCTCCAAAGTTTTCCATCTCACCCATCCTTTTTTGTAGGCTTTAGTTTGAATCCAGAGTCTATAGGTCTTGCTGTGTCACGCTGCCTCTGGGTTTGGTGATTGATCACCCGTCAATTGCAGACATGACTTTCAGCCTGGGACCGGGCTTTGATCTTCCTTCTATTGTACTTTTTTCTTTTTAGGGTGGATTCTTCTTACTTTGTTAGGGCTCTTGTCTGCATCTTCAGCCGTTGGTGTTTGAACTCTATTTAATCAGGACAGGCTGGCGCTGGAGGTTGATTCCATCATCCATACATACCTCATTCACACATCTAAACTAAACTAATAAGATTACAGCAGGGTTTGCAAAAATGAAGGTTGCAGCAAGCCCTTACAAAATGGAGTAAGCGTTTTAAAATGGGGTTTGAATTACAATATGGCAAACAGTGAACAGAAGTTACAATATAGACAAGTATAATGGATGGCAAACAGTGAACAGAAGTTACACTGTAGGCAAGTGTAATAAATGGCCCTGCCCCCCCCGGGATCCCCTCCCCCCAGGGTCATCTTCCCACTGCCCCCCTCTGGGACACCCCCACCTGGGGCCCCTCCCACCGGGATCCCCTCCCCCCAGGGTCATCTTCCCACCGCCCCCCTCTGGGACACCCCCACCTGGGGCCCCTCCCACCAGGATCCCCTCCCCCCAGGGTCATCTTCCAACCCCCTCCTCCCCGGGACACCCCCACCTGGGGCCCCTCCCCCCGGGATCCCCTCCCCTCTGGGACACCCCCGCCTGGGGCCCCTCCCCCTGGAATCCCCTCCCCCCAGGGTCATCTTCCCACTGCCCCCCTCTGGGACACCCCCGCCTGGGGCCCCTCCCACCGGGATCCCCTCCCCCCAGGGTCATCTTCCCACCGCCCCCCTCTGGGACACCCCCACCTGGGGCCCCTCCCACCGGGATCCCCTCCCCCCAGGGTCATCTTCCCACCGCCCCCCTCTGGGACACCCCCGCCTGGGACCCCTCCCCCCGGGATCCCCTCCCCCCAGGGTCATCTTCCCACCGCCCCCCTCCGGGACACCCCCGCCTGCCCCCCCCCGGGATCCCCTCCCCCCAGGGTCATCTTCCCACTGCCCCCCTCTGGGACACCCCCACCTGGGGCCCCTCCCACCGGGATCCCCTCCCCCCAGGGTCATCTTCCCACCGCCCCCCTCTGGGACACCCCCACCTGGGGCCCCTCCCACCAGGATCCCCTCCCCCCAGGGTCATCTTCCAACCCCCTCCTCCCCGGGCACCCCCACCTGGGGCCCCTCCCCCCGGGATCCCCTCCCCTCTGGGACACCCCCGCCTGGGGCCCCTCCCCCTGGGATCCCCTCCCCCCAGGGTCATCTTCCCACTGCCCCCCTCTGGGACACCCCCGCCTGGGACCCCTCCCCCTGGGACCCCCTCCCCTCTGGGACACCCCCGCCTGGGGCCCCTCCCACCGGGATCCCCTCCCCCCAGGGTCATCTTCCAACTGCTCCCCTCCGGGACACCCCCACCTGGGACCCATCCCCTCCTTCCCACAGGCACCCCACCCCCTGGGACCCCCTCCCCCCCAGGGTCATCTTCCCACTGCCTCCCCTCAGGGACACCCCCGCGTGGGGTCCCTCCCCTCCTTCCCATGGGCACCCCACCCCCCAGCATGTTAAAGAAGTATGGGCTGGATGAATGGACTGTAAGGTGGATAGAAAGCTGGCTAGATCATCTGGCTCAACGGGTAGTGATCAACGGCTCCATGTCTAGTTGGCAGCCGGTTTCAAGCGGAGTGCCTCAAGGGTCGGTCCTGGGGCCGGTTTTGTTCAATATCTTCATTAATGATCTGGAGGATGGTGTGGACTGCACCCTCAGCAAGTTTGCAGATGACTCTAAACTGGGAGGAGTGGTAGAGACGCTGGAGGATAGGGATAGGATACAGAGGGACCTAGACAAATTAGGGGATTGGGCCAAAAGAAACCTGATGAGGTTCAACAAGGACAAGTGCAGAGTCCTGCACTTAGGATGGAAGAATCCCATGCACTGCTACAGACTAGGGACCGAGTGGCTAGGCAGCAGTTCTGCAGAAAAGGACCTAGGGGTCACAGTGGAAAAGAAGCTGGATATGAGTCAACAGTGTGCCCTTTTTGGCAAGAAGGCTAACGGCATTTTGGGCTGTATAAGTAGGGGCATTGCCAGCACATCGAGGGACGTGATCGTTCCCCTCTATTCGACATTACTGAGGCCTCATCTGGAGTACTGTGTCCAGTTTTGGGCCCCAGACTACAAGAAGGATGTGGAAAAATTGGAAAGAGTCCAGCGGAGGGCAACAAAAATGATTAGGGGTTTGGAGCACATGAGTTATGAGGAGAGGCTGTGGGAACTGGGATTGTTTAGTCTGCAGAAGAGAAGAATGAGGGGGGATTTGATAGCTGCTTTCAACTACCTGAAAGGGGGTTCCAAAGAGGATGGATCTAGACTGTTCTCAGTGGTACCTGATGACAGAACAAGGAGCAGTGGTCTCAAGTTACAGTGGGGGAGTTTTAGGTTGGATATTAGGAAAAACTTTTTCACTAGAAGGGTGGTGAAGCACTGGAATGGGTTACCTTGGGAGGTGGTGGAATCTCCTTCCTTAGAGGTTTTTAAGGTCCGGCTTGACAAAGCCCTGTCTGGGATGATTTAGTTGGGGATTGGTCCTGCTTTGAGCAGGGGGTTGGACTAGATGACCTCCTGAGGTCCCTTCCAACCCTGATATTCTATGATTCTATGAAATGGTGAACAGAAGTTACAATACTGAAACAGTGCAAGTCTCAGTGATTTAAGCAGGAATTGGATTGATAGTGAAACTTACAAAGACAGCTGACTGAACAGCTATGGCTCTTAACAAGCATCTTAACTGTTAATTAGCCAGTTATTGGGGTAACCGGTTTTATGAATGAATATTGTTTCATTCATAAAACTTTACTTATGAAGTTACATTAATAAAGTAAACAATTAAAAACAATTTCATTCATCAGTTCTACAATTTGGGGAAGCAAAATGGAATGAGCAGTGGGAATTTTACTTGTGAAGGGTAGATGTGATCTTTGGTTTTATGTCTGACTCAGAGGCCCACGGCACCAGTATTTCCCTGTGTAACAGCAGAGGCCGTGGGTGGGAGGGATTTGGAAAGGTACTGCAGTGGGACTCACCCATTGATTCACAGCTCTGCCTCAGTCTCTGTCTGTCTAGCCTAGCCCAGGCGCAAGCAGCCACTCTGCAGAGCCACATCCGAGGGTGCTGAGTTCTCCCCGGTGCTGAGATGCCCCGTGTGTTGCCAGGGCTTCAGGGGCGCATCTCCTGGTCCTTAACACGGCAGTAAGCTGAGCCACTCTATGATTTCTCCCCAGTGAATTGTGGGTGAACGCGAACCTGTCTGTCCTTCTGAGCACACAGCCAGGCCAGATTCAAAAGCACCACTAAACTCGGGGCAGAGGATTTTGTGTGTGGACGGGAGCCGGGATAGGGCAAACACCCGAGTAAGAGCCCAGGTTATCTGTGCACTGAAGACGTAGCCCCAATGTCTCTAGGCCCCAGCTCTTCCCCGTTCAGAAAAATAACCCTGTTGTGCTTGTCTTATTTATTTAGCCTGTCTCTCACTACCTGCTTGTGCAGCACCTGGCCCCGATCTCCAATAGTGCTATTGTGTTATTTTAAATTATTTACATGAGAGGAACAGCAAGAGGCCTAAACTGAGATCAGGGCTCCCATTGTGCCAGGCTCAGCGTGAGAGACAGTCACTAACCCAAGAGCTGACTATCTAACTAGACAAAGGTTGGGAGGAGAAACTGAGACACGGGGCGGTGACGTAATTTTGCCATTGTCACTTGGCAGCCAGGAATAGATCCCAGGTCTCTGCAGTGCCAATCCAGGGCTCTATCCCAAATGGGCCACACTGTATGTTTTACAAGTGCACTGTGCAGTCTGTTTTCAAAAGCTTCTACCTCTGTTTATAGTTAAGTGGCTTAACATTTTACCAGCAGTATTGACACCTACCATGGATAGCCAAACTGTTTGGCCCATATGATTGACCCAGGCACGTAGGTAGCATAGACGACCTCGTTTTCAGATCCCAACCACATCTCCTCGGGTACATCGCAGCTTTTGTACTGCAGGTCTGCAATAAACAAACCACATCAACCGTCACAGCTGAGCAGGAAATAGCCTCCCACGGGAAACTCTGAGAACTGCAACATTTTGTTTAATCTCGCATCGGGGCGCGAAGTAGAAACATCAGAATTTTTCGTGAAATGAAATATTTCATTTCAACCTTACCGTATCGTTTTGTTTTGACTTTATTGTTTTGATTCATCTAATATAATATAATGTAATATAACATAATACAAAAGTCAAACACGTAACACCAGAACGAAGCATTCAACCTTGTCGAAATGAAACCTGCCTTGCAATGAGAGACTAAAGAAACTCAATCCGTTTAGTTCAAGGAGCAGGTTAAGACTTGACTTCATCAGAGTCTATAAGTACCTGCATGGGGAAAAAGGTTTCTAATACTAGACAGCTTTTTTAATCTAGCAGACATGTGGATTTTCCATCATTCGGAGGCTTTAAATGAAGACTGGCTGTCTTTCTCAAAGACCTGCTATAGCTCAAACGGAAGTTATGCAGGAATCCTTGGTGAAATTCTTCACCTTGTGCTACACAGGAAGTCAGACTATGTGCTCAGAATGGCCCCTAAAAAGTCTAAGGATCTGTTTATCCTCAGCTAGTGGAAATCGGCATTGCTGGTTGCACTGAAGCCAATGAATGATTTGCTAATTCTGAATGTCAGGACACCTAGAGGAGAAATGCTCCTGGCCTGTCGGAGCAGGAACAACGGAAAGGTGATTTTTGCCTTAGAATTGCAATCGGATTGGATCTACAGCCTCAGCACCAACCAGGACAAATTTCAAGACTTCTCGGCGCTTGCAACCAGGACTGGGTTTTCAAAAGAGAGCGAAACCCATTTACAAAGGGTTTCCAAAGCTCTCAGGCCAGCGGGAAGGAGAGCTTTTGTGGGAAATCCAGCCCTAAACGTCCCTTGTTTGTGTGACTAAATGGGAGGAGAATGGCGTGGAAAAGATGCTTTCTAGGCCCTACTGTGGAGGATTTTTGTGACAAGGACACTTGTGCTTTAGAATTTAGACTGAAGCTAACAAACTTGTTCCCCCCCGACAACCAATCAAATAATCACTAGCAGCTTGGGCTAGATTTGAGCTGGTGACCTAGAGGCCGTGTCACGGAGTATCGGGGGACTCAGGGCCCTGCACCCCCGGCTTCCTGCGATTCACTGCGACTCTCAGCCAGCCAGTAAAGCAGAAGGTTTATTTGGATGACAGGAATACAGTCCAAGACAGGTCTTGCAGGCACAGACAACAGGGACCCCCTCAGTTAGGTCCATCTTGGGGTCCCCAGCCATCCCAGCCCAGCCCCCCTTGGGAGGTCAGAGCCATCTCTGCCTCCCAGCCATCTCTCCAGCCTGCTTCCCCCACACTCTGCCTTTAGCGACCCCTCCCACAGCCTTTGTTCAGTTTCCCGGGCCCCGGAGTCACCTGCCTCCAACCCCTTCCTGGGTTCTCATGTTACAAGCTCAGGTATGTTCCCTTGGGCAGACTCACATCCCCCGATGCAGACCATCCGAGTCACACTCCCCTGTCAGCATTCACAGACCACAGTGAGAACAGGCCCAGTTCGTCACATCTCTCCCCCCTTCGAGACCGAACTGAGCAGGGTCACTTTAGCCAGTGACCCGGGGAAGTTCGAACCTACCCCCGTTCCCATGGATGCCCCCGCATCCCTCCCATTCCTTGGTGAGAATTACACCAGGCCCCTCCAGTTTCATGCCCCCCCTTAGGTCGGGGGTGCTTGATGGCACTCGCAGTTCGCATGTGGGAAGGTTTATGCGGCCTGTGCCCTTTTCCCACCCCCATACCTCTGGGGCTCCAACTGGGCTGTGGTCTTCTCCCAGCGCTCCAGTCTGGAGGTCTGTGCTTTGGGCTCTCTTGGTTTAGAGCCGCCCTTTTAACCTTGGCCACCCTCCGGAAAGGCTCCTCTATGCTGGGCAAGGGTCCTAAAGCTGTTTTCCCCTTGTCCC
Source organism: Malaclemys terrapin pileata (assembly GCF_027887155.1). Lineage (NCBI taxonomy): Eukaryota > Metazoa > Chordata > Testudines > Emydidae > Malaclemys > Malaclemys terrapin. Next base: position 1,943,469 of record NC_071519.1, on the reverse strand, counting down.
AGGCCTTCCTCCCCCTCTGACAGGGGTCACAGGATCCGCAGTACTGTCGGACAGTAACAAAGACCCCAGGCCAGTAAAAGCTCCGTAGCAGCCTCTGCTGGGTACGCCAGGTTCCCTGGTGCCCTGCGAGGGGAATGTCCTGGGCCCGGCACAGCAGCTGGCGGCGATACTTCTGGGGTACCACCAGCTGCCTCCTGATCCCCCCTGACTCCATTTCCCCTGGGGGAGCCCATTCTCGGTACAGGAACCCCTTCTCCCACAGGAACCTTTTCCGGCCACCTCGTCCCATGGTCTGTACCGCATTGAGGTCGGCCAGGTCCCTTATCTTCCGCAAGGAGGGGTCTCTCTGTAACTCGGCCTGGAACTCAGCAGCTGGGACAGGGATGGCCACCTGCTCTTCCTCGCCCGCTGGGCCTGAAGCTGCAGCCTCCCTGAGCCGTGTCCCTGGGCGTTCCCTCCCCACCAGGTTAGGGTCCTGTGCCTCAGGCAAGGCACCCCCCCCAAGGCCAGGGCGCAGTGCCCCTCGCTGGCTCTGACTGCGGGTCACAACCAGTGCCTTTTGGGGGTTGCTTGGCCAGTTCTCCAGGTCCCCCCCCATCAATACCTCAGTGGGCAAATACGGGTGTACCCCCACATCCTTGGGGCCCTCCTTGGCCCCCCACTTCAGGTGTACCCTTGCCACGGGCACTTTGACTGGTGTTCCGCCCACCCCCGTCAGGGTCAGGTAGGTGTTGGGCACCACCTGATCTGGGGCCACCACCTCGGGCCGGGCCAGCGTCACCTCTGCGCCCGTATCCCAGTATCCATTGACCTTCCTCCCATCCACCTCCAGGGGAACAAGGTACTCTCTCCGGAGGGACAGCCCCGCGCCTACCATATAAACCAAAAACCCTGAATCTGGAGCATCCAGCCCCCTAGAGGAGCTGGCCTGGAGCTCTCCTCCCTCCTTAGCAGGTGGTACTCTGCCAGCCCCCCTTCCCTGGGAATGCTGCCTTTCGCCGGGCTGGGTCTCTACCCAGTCAACCCTCTGTGGGTTCGGTCTGCTCAGTCTGTCCCTGAGCCTAGGGCACTGGGCCCGTATGTGGCCCTTTTGGCCACAATGGTAGCAGCCCATGTCCCATGGGTCCCCCCGGGTGGGTCGGATGGTCCTGACGCCGGATGTTCCCCTCTGATGGGGTTTTTCTGTATTTTCCCACGGGGAGGTCCCATGGTGACTCTCTCTCTGCGTTGTGGTGGGACTGTTCCTTTGGGGCTCCTCCCTTCTATCTCCTGACCGGCTCTTTACAAACTCATCGGCCAGCTGCCCTGCGTGTCGCGGGTTCTCTGGCTTTCTGTCCACCAACCACAGCCTCAGGTCGGATGGGCACCGCTCATACAGTTGCTCCAGTACCAGCAGTTTAATCAGGTCCTCCTTCGTCTGGGCCCCACCAGCCCACTTGCTGGCGTATCTTTCCATGCGGGCGGCTAGTTGCAGATATGAGATCTCAGGGGTTTTATCTTGACTCTGGAACCTTTCCCGGTACATTTCAGGAGTCAGCCCAAACTCACGTAGCAGGGCCTTTTTGAATAGTTCGTAGTCCCCTTTCTCTGCCTCTCCCAGTTGGCGGTACAATGCCACGGCTTTGGGGTCCAGTAAGGGGGTAAGGACCCGGAGTCTGTCCGCGGGATCAACCCGGTGCAGCTCGCAGGCCGTCTCAAAGGCCTCCAGGAAGTCATCCATGTCCTCCCCCTCCTTGCGTGGGGCCAGGATGCACTTATCAAAGCTCCGTGCAGTCCTGGGTCCCCCCTCACTCACCGCAGCCGGGGGTTCGCTGCCCTTCAATCTCGCCAGTTCCAGGTCATGCTGACGCTGTCTCTCATTCTCCTGTCTCTGTCTCTCTTCATGCTGACGCTGTCTCTCATTCTCCTGTCTCTGTCTCTCTTTCTCCTCCCGTTCATGCTGACGCTGTCTCTCTTCACGCTGATGCTGTCTCTCTTTCTCCTCCCGTTCATGCTGTCTCTGTTGTTCACGATCCTCCAGCTCTCTCAGTTTTAGCTCTTTCTCCCATTCCAGCCAATTCCGCTCCACGGATGCCGAACGTCGCTGGGAGGATCCTCTGCTGGCCGGCGAGCTTCGCCGGGATGGTCCCCTGCTGGCTGGGGGGGTCACGGCGCCTTCGGTATTTGCTGGGCTCCTCCCCACCCTTCCCCTAGGCATAGGAAGGAGGGGTCTCGGGAAGCCCTCAGCAGCCGGCTGACCACTCCCAGCTGGGACAGACACTGGTGCCTGCGCTGCATTTGCCCGGCTGCTTCCCTGAGGCACAGGGATCAGTTCATTCGCGCGATCTTCCGCCTCCAGCCGGGCAATGAGCTGTTCTTTGGTGAGCCTCCCAATGCGCAGCCCCCTCTGCTTGCACAGCTCCACCAGGTCGCTCTTAAGCCGCTTGGCATACATCTTCCTGCTGGCCACTCACCGGCCTGTGTGCTCACCGCTCCCCACAGTTCCCAGGGGGCCCCCTAGTGTGCCAGCCCTTCTCGAGGTCACCACCTCTCTGCCAGGGTCGAGCTGCAGACTCCTCCGCCCCTGGGACCACTCGCTGCGATCCCCCCGGGGGACCCTGTTACTGCAAATGTCCTTCTCGCTGGTCACACACTCCCAGGGGTAATAACCGTCTCTCTCTCACTCTTCAACACGCCTGGTCCCCGTCAATCCCCCTTCGTTTTACTGCTCCCCAGTCACTTACTGCAGGAAGCGCCGTCCACGGGGTGCAGTAGATCCCGCCGCTGCCACCAGTTGTCACGGAGTATCGGGGGACTCAGGGCCCTGCACCCCCGGCTTCCTGCGATTCACTGCGACTCTCAGCCAGCCAGTAAAGCAGAAGGTTTATTTGGATGACAGGAATACAGTCCAAGACAGGTCTTGCAGGCACAGACAACAGGGACCCCCTCAGTTAGGTCCATCTGGGGGTCCCCGGCCATCCCAGCCCAGCCCCCCTTGGGAGGTCAGAGCCATCTCTGCCTCACAGCCATCTCTCCAGCCTGCTTCCCCCACACTCTGCCTTTAGCGACCCCTCCCACAGCCTTTGTTCAGTTTCCCGGGCCCCGGAGTCACCTGCCTCCAACCCCTTCCTGGGTTCTCATGTTACAAGCTCAGGTATGTTCCCTTGGGCAGACTCCTATCCCCCGATGCAGACCATCCTAGTCACACTCCCCTGTCAGCATTCACACACCCCAGCAAGAACAGGCCCAGTTCGTCACAGGCCGCTCTCCTGTTTACCTGTGTTTTGGCTGCACGTCCAGTCTTCGGGAAGAACGGAGGGATCCGTATCGCTGCTAAGACGCCGCCATTTCTCACAGCCGGGATAAGAACATTGGACCCACGCCACGCACTGATCTACGGCACAGCAACACAAACACACAGCAGCTGCAGGGGCCCGCTACTGGCGCCCTGCACAAACTGGAGGCTCCGGAATCGGATGTCAAAGACAAGGAACCCGACGAAATGTAGTTAATCTCACTGTTTGTGAAGCTGTCACTACACAGGGTGATTTACAGGCATCGCTAATTTCTGGCCTTGGAACCTACAAAACCTGTCAGTTTCCTGCAGTGCCACAAGCTTCCGCTCCGTGCCTCAGTTTCCCACCTGTACCATGGGGATAACCTACCCCCCAGAGTGGCTGTGAGGATAAACACAGCAAAGAGCGTGATGTGCTTTGAGAGCTACTGATTTCTAAACTCGGGGTTATTAAACAACGAAGGCCATTTTTATGCTGAACGGGAACATTCCTACATCATCCGGTTTAATTTCACACCTTTAATTAATCCAGATTAATTTTCTTGAGTGTAGACAAGGCCTCACCACGGTTTTGGAAGGCGTGGGGCCAGTGCTGAAAGTCGCCACGTTTCTTCAATTTACACCCAGGTTTCCCTCTTGGCCCCTCCTCTCCCCGCATTAAACTTTCAGAAACAAAGGCCTGAGCTCACTGAAAGTGCTTTCTCCTCCTTCCTCCGTTTCCTCTTGGTCAGCGATCAGGGTGTAGCCCTGAACTATTTTCTTCGGCTCTCCTTTCCGGTGACGCTTATGCCTTTCTTTGTTTGCTTCCGTGCTCTCATCTGCTAGCAACAAAAAGAAAACACAAGACTTAAAAACAGACAGGGGTGGGTGGGGACACAGCAGGCGGTGGAGTTATTGTTTGTCTTGATGGGGGCTCCAGTTTCAGTCACTGATCCCAGTGGGGGGTGGGGGGGATATCACCTTCCAGCAGCTACTCTTCCCCCTCTTATTCCTGCATCCCCCTTGAAGAGCTAAGGCAGAAGTCTTCCCACATGGCAGGTCAAAGTCATGGGCGACTCCCAAACCTAAACTCCTACACATCTCTGCTTCCATCCAGGGAAACGCACTCCAGTGCAGAGGGCTAGGAGGACAAAGGCCTATGCAGCACTTAAAATCCTACTTCAGCCCCGGCTTAAAGAAACTGCCTTGTTTCTACTGTGTTCAAGGAAACAAGACTTTGTGGACAATCTTTGTAAGTAAGCAGGATCACACCAAAGAAACACCTGACTTGGATCATCAGTTTCTCCTCCTCACCCGGCAAGGCCCCGAACATTGGCCCTATCTGCATTTGCCCACACAAGAGACTTACGCATTTTCTTTCTCATCTTGTTTAAAGAAAGCTTATTGCGTTTCTTTGCTTTGGGCAGAGGCTCTTTTAGGTCCACGGCAGAGGCTGTTCCTTTTGGCTCATCGCTGTGCTGGACCAAATTCCCTGCAGGTAGGGATGTTTCGAAAGTCTCCCTAAAACAAACATTGGCAAGGATCAATTCATGATCGTTATTTATCGTGTGGATTACGTGCTGGAGCTGTACAAACTCACAACAAAAAGACGACCCCTCGACTCACTGTTCACAGGAGATGAACCTGAGTATCATAAAGATGACAGTACACCTGCCTACACCAATGAGAGAGAGAGGGTATGGAGATATAGATACATCACATTAGTCAGTTACATGGTGCAAAAAAGGTGTGGAATGACAACAGTTCTCATTTCACATCGGTTTTGCCCAGGGGGTGAGTGGGGGATCGGGTCTCTGCACCCCTTTGAATATCCTGCTTTTCGTTTTTTTCCAGCATTCTCAAGCAGTTCCTTTTGGGTGGATAATATTTTGACAGAGAACATGCACCACCTAGAGGCCAGACCGTATCTTACACTTCTAAAGCAGGTGCATTCCCCTTCCCGCTTCCCCTGCAAAAAATGAAGTTAAAAAAGGCAAAAGGTCCCAGTCGATAAGCTAAACAAACATGAGGAGGCTGGCTTATTTGTACACAACGCATGGGAATGGTAGCAGCTTCATGCTCCGTAGGAATGGCAGCGATACACATCTGGTGATTGCAAGACACTTGGGACATTTTCATTGAAGTCTCACAGCATTCCCTGCTACATCACACTCTCCCCTACCAGAACTCTGAATAAAACCCAGGGATCCTGATCCCAACTCCCCCCTGCTTCCCCTAAACAGCTGGGCAATAAAACCCAGGACTCCTGCCTCCCAGCCCCACCGCTGCTCTGATTCACGAGAACGAATGGAAATATGGATTATTCCTATTGATTACATCTAAGGTGGCAGGACCCACGGGCCCCCATGTGCCAGGCACAGCATGGACACACCATGAGAGAGACAGTCCCTGCCCCCAAAAGCGTGTACAATTCCCAAGAAACCCTGTGGCAGCTGGTGTCAACCTGACGCGTCTCCATTTCACATCCCCGTTTCTATGTAGATCTGAATAACGATTTTGCAGAACACCGGCTCAAAATGTTGACCCTTTCCCCCAATTCGGGAGGAACGTGCGTGTCGAAATATCAGGATTTCATGAGCTGACTGAGTCCAATTTGAGGGCGCGTCCCTTTTCTGCTTCACAGTCTGGGACCAGGATATGCGGGACAGGAACTGTGGGCAACCGGTCTTCTCAGAGCCAGCCATAGGAAGTCAGGACCATCCCAACCCCGGGAGCACTGCTCCGCCGTCCCTCCCTTCTTGGAAAGAAACACAGAGCAGTGGGTGGAAGTATTGCACAACCCTACCAAAACAAGACCCTCCAGCACACGTGGGATCCTGCCCCTGGGGAGAGGATGAGAGAACACAGCACTCGAGACCAGCGTTAGTCACGTCGCTTACTAATATAACCACACCTAGCTCTTATGCAGCGCTTTTCATCAGTAGATCTCCGCACGCTTTACAAAGGAGAGCCGTTTTCCTTATCTTTATACGAGGGTGATGAAGGTGGGATAAGACCCTGGACAGAACAGAAGAGAACTGCCACAGGACAGAAAGTCCACTGTTTGCTTTTGGATTCCTTCCGTTTTAACTTCAGTTGTTAAAGTTCCTGGCTGCTGTGGTTTTCCCAGACTCTCTTTTAGGTAACAGGCCCCCTGTCTCTCCATCCCTCCCTGCCTGGTCTTCTCTTCCCTGCTCCCCTGACTGTTCACACCACTGGCACTCTTTCTCATGGGTTCTTTTCCCTCTGTTTCCATGGCTACAGATAAGGGATGCCACCCCTATGTTTGCCCAGCTAGCGCTATTTGGAAACAACTAGCTAGAAGGAGGAGAAGAGCCTATTGTGTAACCTTGGTTCACACACCTCGTAGATAGACTTTATGCTGGGACTTATGAAATTTGGGCCAGATCCCCCAATGGTAGCGATCTGATTCAATGGAGTTACACCGGTTTACGCAAGGCGGGGAACTCGCCCTTTGGCTGAAGGACGTATTTCTCAGGGTAACTGGCCCTACAATTTTAACGCAAGGTATAATCCAATATACTGCAGGATAATGGGGATTGATTGCCCAGGAACTGATATACACTCACTTCTTTAAACCTTGTGGTTCTGCCGCTGCGGTAGCTTCTGCCTGGTGAAATGTCCTCTTGGACTCTTCTGCAAATTGAGATTAGAGTTCACACATTTTATCATTTCAATTTGTGCCTAGATGGTCATAATCTCATGACACGTCACACATTGAAAGGCTGGATGTCTATCGAGGTAATAATTGGATTACGGAGGGAAATGCATTTCCAGGGTCCGACAGATTTTCTGCACGCTGTCGTTTCAGCTAGACAGGCTGCAATCCTGCAAAGTGACTCACTGCGTCGCCCCGTTAAATAATAAAACAAATCAATAATATCTAGCTCTTCTATAGCGCTCATCAGAAGAGAGCTCAAAGTGCTTTACAAAGAAGGTCAGTATCATTATTCCCATTTTACAGGTGGTGAAAATGAGGCACAGCGCAGGGAAGCAATTTGCCCACGGTCACCCAGCAGGCCACGTCTCCTAGTCCTGAGACGGTGCTCTATGCACTAGGCCACGCTGCCGTTAAGTTTTCACAGGCCCCAGGTTAAGCACCCGCTTGAGTCTTTAAGAGGATTTATTTGCTTTAAGGCCAGAAGGGAGCATTATGATGATCCAGCCTGATCTTGTGCCTAACACAAGCTGTGAATTCCTACCAAGTGATTCTCCTGCAGAAAGTCGGGCCAAGTCTAAACTAGGAAAGTTATGTGCTGCTGATAACCAGCGATTTTTGCTAGCACAGATCAGGACTGGCGTCACTCAAAGTTAGCCTGCAATACAGGGGTGTTTACTTCTTTATACCTCTAAAGGCACAAGGCGGACCTAAAATTGAAAACACACACACAAAATATTTAAGCAGGAAATTTAACATGCTGTGGGATGGGGACAATTCACTTTTTATAACCTCAATTTCATGATGCCTTGTTTCTGATGGAAATGATTCCTCAGAGTCAACATAAAGTGAGGGGAGGGTCCACTTAATTTGCATGAAACTTTATGTGCTTTGGCAGGCCGAGATGCCCCCAGCACGTGGACAGCCCGAGACAAAAGCCATGGCATGGTGATTCGGGCATGGTGGCCTTTGTTTTGACATGCCAAGGGAATAAGATTGTCTTAACTGGGCCCCGGGCCAGATCCTCAGCTGGCATAACAAAGCCTAGAGCCGTCAAAGAAGTGATGTCAATTTAGTCCAGCTCACGATCAGGACTCATGATGTTTTTAAACCGCTGAAGAAGCTAAAATTCTAGCTTTCAGGCACGTTGAGGACATATTTTAGCCTGTTAAAAGGGACAGGAAACAATTCATATCTACAAAATGTGTGGCTCATCCAAATAAATACTTCATGGGGCACCAATTTAAATGTTCTCATTTGAGGTTTCCTGTGATGAGCTGTCTTGGAGTTGCTCAAGAGGCCCTGAAGACTTACCCATGCACTCTTGCAAGGACTTCTGCAGCACACTCTGGACAATTTCCTCGAACTGCAAGTCAGTGAGGTGACACATCTCCTAGGAACAGAGGCACAGGCAGGGCAGAGTGAGTGACAAATGGCATCCCCCATACCAGCTGGACTTAACTCTAACAGAGGTCCAATAAGGGTTCTTTTAATGTAGCAAATTTAGAGCTGCTACACGGGGCTTCTGTTCAGGATTAAGTTCCTGGACACCTCTGCCCTCTGAGAAGTTTCCATGATGTGGGGGCTTCTGAGATTGCTTTTAGGGCTACATAACACCATCCTTTGCTACTATTTGCTTTCAGTCTCAAGCCGGGACGTTATTATTAATGGCGCTGTCAGAGAGACACTCCAAATCCTGGGAAATAACATTATTAATATTTAATGCGACGACTTAGTACTTTTCCTACCGGAAGCACTTTGCATGCTTTAATCCTCAGAACACCCCTTGCAAGGTAGGTTATTTGTCTTAGGGTGGACCCCGACTGTGAGCCTAGGGTCCCACACTGACATAAAACGCTCAGTATGTTACAGTTGTCAAAGAGTCAAGAGATGACTTGATCACGGTGTATCAGTACTTTAACGGGGAGAAAATTCCAGAAACTAAAGGGCTCTTTAATCTACTGGAGAAAGGCAGCAGCTGGAATTGAAAGTCAAACACATTCAAATGAGAAATGAGGCACAATATTTTTTAAACAGTGCAGATAAACTCCCAAGTGCAGGGGTGGAGACTCCATTTCTGGAAGCCTTCCAATCCAGACTGGAGCCTTTCTGGAAGATGCTTTAATCCAACACAAGCAATTGGGCCCAATACAGCAGAAGCGGGTGAAATTCTATGGCCTGCATTAGGCAAAAGGTCTCTTTTGGCTGCAGAATCTAGGCTCAGGAACGAACGGGAATGTCAAATGGGCGCAGGGGATCAAATCCCGAAATGCAATGTGTAAGCCCATCCTGGCCCACGACAGACACCTGATAGGGTCTGGGTTTTCTTCACACTTTGGAAATGCTTTTCGGGCCAATAAAAGTCTTGTCGAACTGAAAATGGCCACGTCGGAGTTAGAGAGTTTAAGGCCCCAAAAGGGGACCACTAGATCAGTGGCTCTCAACCTTTCCAGACTACTGTACCCCTTTCGGGAGTCTGATTTGTCTTGCGTACCCCCAAGTTACGCCTCATTTTAAAACGACGCGCTTACAGAATCAGACATAAAAATACAAGGGCTCGTGTCCAGCAACAACCCCACTTCTTGGGTCAGGTTTAGTCACATAAAACAAACTCAAACGTCACTTCCACCCCAGTCTCACACTGAGTGCATCTGAGGTCTGTCTTCTTGCTCCTTCCTGTCCTGGCCTTCTCCGCAGGCCTCCTTCCACGTCAGTGTCTCATCTGGCTTCCTCAACTCAGGGGTCAGTATCTGCAGGCATCTGCCAACATCCACCTGTGAACCCTTCTCTCTCCAGGACTCTTCCTTATCCAGGCATGATTGGGTCCCCTGGCCCTCCACATTTCCCTGACCTGGAGAGAAGAGCTGGCTATTGGCAGCCCATCTCTCCTCTTGTCATGATCTTTTTAGCAAATGATTCGCGGATTCGTAGAGATCCTCTCCTCTAGTCTGACCTCTTGCATCATACAGGCCAGAGGAAGTGAGCTAGAGCAGTGATCACCAACCGGTCGACCGTGATTGACTGGTCAATCCTAGAGACTTTTCCAGTCGATCGCGATCTCTGGCAGTGCAGCGGGGCTGCTGGTACCTGCCCCGGACCCACGCCGCACCCGCAAGCGGCCAGCATGGCCCCGTGGGGGGAGGGCAGGGGTCTCAGCGTGCTGCTCCTGCCTGCAAGCACTGCCCCCGCAGCTCCCATTGGCCGGGAACAGGAAACTGTGGCCAATGGGAGCTTTGGGGACGATGCCTGCAGAGAGGGGCAGCGCACAGAGCCACGTGCCCTCCATCCCTTAACCTCGTTGCGCCACCGATTGGGAGCTGCCTGTGGTAAGTGCCGCCTGGCGGGAGGCTGCACCTCAACCCCCTGCCCCAGGCTCAGCCCAGAACCCCCTCCCACACTGCGAACCCCTCGGCCCCAGCCCAGAGCCCGCACCCCCTCCCGAACCCCAACCCCCTGCCCCGTGAAAGTGAGTGAGTGTCGGGGAGAGCGAGTGATTGGGGGGGGGGGGGGGAGGGGAAATGGTGAGAGCAGGGCGGGGCTGATCCTGGGTTGTCCTTAAATTCAAAAAGTGATCTTGGGTGTAAAAAGGTTGGAGACCACTGAGCTAGAGTATATCTTTTGGAAATATAAATAATCATCATCACAGAAAGTCCTGATTCTTCAGGCAATGGAGAATCCACCATGTCCCTACCTCAACGGCTCCAACAGTTACTTTCCCTCCCCGTTAAAATGCTGTGCCGTATTTCCAGTCTGGATTTGCCTAGCTTCAACTTCCAACCACTGGATCTTGTTAGACTTTTGTCTGCTAGGTTGAAGAGCCCATGAGCGATATTTGATCGTCGACTTCTCAATCTTCTTCTGCCTTTGTCTGCCTCGGTCTTTCATAGCACATGAAAATAAAGAGTGCACAGAAGGGAACAAAAACCAAGGCTCGGGCTGGAAGTATTGTTGGTGTTTAAAGCCTTGGAAGGGACAGTTTTATAGGGACATAGGAACACAGGAGTGCGGGGAACATCCTGCTGTCACAGGCAACCCCATCGCATCATCCTATTCTTGAAGGTATCAAGCTCCATGTTCAAAACAGTTAGGTTGTTTGGCCCCCACTCCTCCTGTTAGGAGACTTGTAAAACAAGGCAAAGCTCAAGATGAGTTGATGTACCCCCTGGAGGACCTCTGCGTACCCTTAGGGGTACACGTACCCCTGCTTGAGAACCACTGCTCTCGTCTTCACTCACCACCCAAAAGCAGGAATGGAACCCCGAATTATAACATTCAAAAACAAGTCAAAGAACACTTCAACCTCCCTGGTCACTCAATTACAGACCTAAAAGTCGCAATTCTCTAACAAAAAAACTTCAAAAACAGACTCCAATGAGAAACTGCAGAATTGGAATTAATTTGCAAACTGGACACCATTATATTAGACTTGAATAAAGACTGGGAGTGGATGGGTCATTACACAAAGTAAAAACTATTTCCCCATGCTAATTTTCCCCCCTACTGTTACTCATGCCTTCTTGTCAACTGTTTGAAATGGGCCATCCTGATTATCACTACAAAAGTTTTTTTTCTCCTGCTGATAATAGCCCACCTTAATTGATTAAGCAGGGGGAAGCTGTGTGTGTAAGAGAGAGAACACCAGAGAATTGTGAGCGAAGGCAAGGAGAAAGCAGAAAAAGCACCATCAGCACAACCCCGGGGTAAAAGCCGAGGGAGAGGGAGCTTTTGAGGCAGAGTACTGGTTGAAAAGAGGCTTGAAACTGTGAGAAAACAGGTGGATACAGGACTTCGTACGTTCTTTGTAAATAAACAGGATTGCATCATTAGAAAAACAACAACTCCAGCATCACGTGCTCCTCCTAAAGGAAGCAAACCAATAGATACTGAAATTTGGCTAATCACTTGGGTCAAAAAGGGGTAACAGCAGATTACAAAACAAACATACCCGTCTCATAGCACTGATTTCTCATCCTAATGCAAACAACCCCAGGAAGCCCCCAAAACAGGCTAGTGCTTGGGCCCAAGGGGCAATGGTTTGTTGATAGGATGGGATTCAAATATATTGCAAATAGTATTTTTTTGTAAATAGCTAAGCATATCCATCTAACACTTAACACACAAAGTGTGTAGGGAGATTTTATATGCCAGTTTTTAGAGATGCAACTATATAGGAACTAATGAAAGGAAATTTTTATTCATGTTATTAGATTCTGACGTTAAAACACCTTAGCTGACGCGTTGCTTGAGTTCCTTTTGGGTCTCTTTTCTACATCTCGGGGTGTTGCTGGATCTTTCACGTGGCCTGTATCCTCTTCCTTTGCTACCCTAGATTTCTTCCACTGCTGCACATCAGTGTCTGGATGGCCCTCTTTCAGTTTTGTTTTGATCGAGTCGCTCGACCCTTGGCTCAGCAGGTAGGTAATGGCCTCTTTTGCCCTCGCATCCTCCTTCTTCCCATGATGCTCAGGGCCTTCCCTCAAAGAAAGGACATGGGGTTTTGCCACCGGAGGGGCAAACGTTTTCTTCATCATCTTCCCAAGTGCTGAAATTAAAGCAAGAAAGAAACACAATGCAGCACCCCCACACACACACTTGACGCTGAAACTCTGATCTTGTGGACACATAAAAGTTACACCTGTTTGTCTGTCCCTTGAGTGCAGAATCTTAAATTGATTTACAAGGGCCATATAGATTTAGGTTGCATCCAGACAAGCATACACCCATTTAACTACCTCCTCTATTGCTTGCGATCTTTACATGAAAAATGATCTGTTCTGGACTTAATATCTATGAATCTAAGAAATGAATTGATTTCTAAATTGAAGCAGGTTTTGTGTGAGAAATGCCTTCTTTTCTTTTCCATCATGTAACTATTTCCCAGTTTTCTGGTGGCACAAAGTTGCCAAGTGAATTAATGATCATATGTTAATTAAAGCCAATGGGCCCAAATCTCAGGTCTACTATAAGGTCTCTTTATACTTCTAGAAACTTTGTATAAATGAGAAGCAGGCTCAAGAGTTCCTTTGGTTGCTAGAATCCAGAGTCCACCTGGTCCAAAGACCTCTGCCCTACAAATTATTGCTACTGTTATTACACTTATGTCGGTGTAAATACAAAGAGGTGTAGCCAACTTACTGGAATTACTTCGGATTTACATGGGAGTACATTACTGTGCGTTCTTTTCATTGTTATAGCTGTACACACGTAACAAAAAGATGGCATCTGTTTCAAAGAGCTCATAATCTAAGGCCCTAATTCAGCAAAACACTTAAGATGTCCTTAAACCCTGGTGAAGTTAATGGGAATTAAAGACGTGTTTATATACTTGGGTGGACAGACATGGCTACTGACATTGGCGCAAAGTTTGCCCTGATTGATAGCGAGCGAGTTAAATGTTTAACAATCTCTAGCACACAGGAATGTTGTGAGGATGAAATGTTTACATGCCTCTTACGGAACATTTGCCAAACCCTGTGGGCCAGATCCTCAGTTTGGGATGGGCGTTAATACGGCCTGCTCGGCCCAATTCTCCTCTCACACTGGGCCTCTGCTTTACATCAGTATACCTCGGTTGATTCTAGTGGAGTGACTCCAGATGTACACCAGTGTGAGCAAAAACAGAATTGGGCCCGGATGTGTGGAAAGGTGGGATCAACAGGGCATCCCGTGGCTGTTGTGTTGTGCAAAACAGGGTGAAAACCATACCCATGTTCAACTCCATTTCCACTGAACACCCTAATAAGAATAGGGGTGTCATATCTATCTAGCTACCATCATTTTCTCGCCTCCTAAGTACGCATCTCCCATGAGACGACGACTAGGGAGTTTTGAGTATTTTGGGCAACCAAGGGCGACCAAGGTCCACATTGGCACCTTTTATGAGGTAGAAGAGACATGATTTTTTAGCCTTTTTGCCCCATCAGCATTACCATCTTGGTGCTTTTCTGGCCAGGATGGGGGTGGCAAATAGGCACATTTTTGGTGCAGCCATGGTAGTCTAAGGCGTCATACTGACGCAAGAGGCAATGCCATGGCCCCGTGGCGACACCTTTCATGAGAGAAGAGAGGTGGTCATTTGGGGGTTTGGTCCCTTCGGTGTGCGACATGATATTGGTGTGGTTTTGGTGCGGGGGCTGGATGCCATATTGATACAACAGGCAAGGGGGGCAACCAGGCCCTATATCCACACCTTTCATGAGGTAAAATAGACATGGGCATTTGGCCCTCCAATGTCTACACGTTGGGACTTTTTAGTATAGGAGCATCCGGGCGCCATATTAGTACAGGAAGCAACACCAAACAGGGGCCCCCTTTTGACACTTTTATGGGGTAAAATAGACATAGTTATAAAGGTTTTTTTTGGCCTTCCGGTGAGATTACATTGGCCCGTTTTGTGTACAGGAGCACCATAGTGACACAGGAGGCATCACCAAGCCGGGGGCGACTGGACCAACTTTTCGTGAGGTAAAACAGACACGGTTCTCTTGGTTTATTGGCCTTCCAGCAATGCCATGTTGGTGTAGGTTCCTGGCGCCATATTGACACAGGAGGTATTGCCAACCCAAGGGCGACCGAGCCAACTTTTCGTGAGGTAAAACAGACACGGTTCTCTTGGTTTATTGGCCCTCTGGCAACGCTATGTTGGCGTAGATCCCTGGTGCCATATTGACCCAGGAAGGCAGGCCATGCAAGGGGAGGGGCGACCGAGCCTTTTCATGAGGTAAACCAGGCGTGGGGAAGCCAGGGGTACCTAAATGGGGCGTGTTTGACCCAAGCTAGGATCTCCCTATTAGCTTCAACGGGTGGGGACAGCTTTGGCGCCTTTTTTCCTTCAGCGCCCTCCGCGGCGCGCTCCCTCCCCCCGCCGCCGCGCGCGCACCTCCTCAAAGCGCCCTCGAGCCTCACGCGCTCCTAACTGCCCCGCGGGGCGCGGGAGACTCCAGTGCGCATGCGCAACCTCTCAGCCCGGCCGCCGCTCTATCTCCGCGGCGACGACGCTTGCTTTGAGGCCGGCTCCATGCGCATGCGCGGCCATCAGCAGGGGGCGGGGAAAAAGACGCGCGCGTTGGTCGAACTCACTGCGCACGCTCGTCTTGGCAAAGGCGGGGTGTGGGATGGCGCCTGCGCATTGCCTCAAGGGGAACTAAACCACACTGATGACCACGTGGTTTCACTGTGCACTGACCCTATAGATTATGGACCCTATAGGGGGGCTATATTATTATTTGTTACATATAACCCTATAGATCTGTATATGGACTAGAGCTCTAGATTATGGACTTTATGGAAGTTATATCTCCCTGTGGGTCTGTATATGGGAGGATTATGGACCCTATGGCTCAGTGTGTGTGTGTATATATATATAAAATGTTCACTAGGAGGGTGGTGAAGCACTGGAATGGGTTCCCTAGGGAGGTGGTGGAATCTCCTTCCTTGGAGGTGTTTAAGGCCCGGCTTGACAAAGCCCTGGCTGGGATGATTTAGTTGGGGATTGGTCCTGCTTTGAGCAGGGGGTGGGACTAGATACCTCCTGAGATCCCTTCCAGCCCTGCTAGTCTGTGATATGGAGCAGGCCCATAGATTATGGATTTTAAACAGCTTTATGTTATGGGTCTTTGTGTGTGTGGATCTCTGAAGCGGCTGGCTCCCTATATGGACCCTTCATGGCTATATGTGGGCTGAGATATGGAGCCTGCAGATGGATCTATAATATGGACTTCATGGGCATGCATATACATTTATATTATGCACCCCCATGGATCTATATAGGTCCTTAGACCTTATGGGCCTGAAAAAGGGACTCCTCCCCCCTATATGTGAGGTCCAATGGATTTATATATTATAGATCTGTGTATATGAATGTTTGAGGGTCCCTATATGGTCTGACCAGTATAGTATGGGGCAATTTAACCATCCCTACCCTGAAATAATTTACTTAACCCTAATAATATATATTTTATTTTAAAACCAAATAAGCCTTTCATTACGTTACGCTTTATAGAACATCGAGCGCATTCAGCCATGGTTGCTAACTCACCACTGTGGCACCTCTTGCTGATCATCCAGGAATTAGCTCGATCCCAGCACTCGGAGCGCCTCCTGCTGGCTGGTGTCTCTTCTGCCTCAGGCCCCCCATGTCCCTCCCAGACCCTAGTGCCCTCTACCTTGGGGTTCTGCCCACAGCAGTACCCTCACACTCTGGGTCTCCCCTCCCATGCGAACCCCCCGTTGCCTCAGTAGCTACTGCCAGTCATCATCTAACCCCCGCTCACTGGGGCAGACTGCAGTCTGTCATGGCTACTTATCACTGACAAGGGGGTTGGATCTGCCACCTCTTTGTCTATCCCCTGAGCTGCACCTCCACAGGCCTCAGCCTGGGGAGATGGCAGGCTGGAGCTCCCCAGCTCCTACTGCTCTTGTTCCAGTACCCTGTACTCTCAGGCAGCTTGGTCTTTCCCACCTCAAGGCTGGAGTGAGACTCTAACCCAGCCACTCCCTCACAGCCCTCTTATCAAGGCCAGCTGGGCCCTGATTGAGCTGGCCACACCTGTGGTCCGCTACTCTGCCAGCTTCCCTCAGCTGTTCTCACTCCTCTTATCTCAGGAGCGGGATAACTGCCCCCCCCCCCCACGCTTTATGAGACCCTGATTCAGCCATTGTGTACACATTGCCCCACTGATATCTGGCCCGTAAAACCCTTTGTAACACAGCTTGATCTTACAGCAGTTTTATAGCTGATGTTAAATGTGATATTTAATACACAAAACTCTAATGTGTGCAGCTATTGATTAATTCAATGTGATACACCCAGCAGTTACATCAAGGAATTGCAAAGCATGTATTCAGTCTTACCCATGCTGCCCTTAGCATTGTATTACTTAGAGAGTTACAGATTTGTATATAACCTAAGGCAACCTCCCTCTGCCTGCTCCGTTTTCCCTCTCACCCCTTGCCTGTCTTATCTATTTAGACTGTAAAACCTTTGGGACAGGGGATGTCTCTCACTATATGCATCCTGGGACCTGTAGTCTCAGACCAGGCAGGTGTAAGCAGACAGACCCCTTGTCTGGTATTAAACTGGACAGTCCTGCTTTTCTAGGGTGTGTTCCCTATCCAGTACTCAGACAAAACCATATCTGTTTTTCTCTGATATTGGATGGAGGGGGTGTCTGTCTTTAAGAAGTCCTGCCCCAAGTGGCATGATCTTCCATGCAACATGCGTCTGAGGTCATGCGGGCGGGAGCAGGGTCACACCAGCTGGGGCAAGTGGGACCGTGATGTGTGAGTGGCCACTCTAGGCAGGTGCCTCCAATAATGTGTTCATCTTCCAGCCGGCCCCCCTTCACTAGGAGGGCTGGGATCAGGGTGTGAGAGGTACCAGGACCGCTCCTGGGGTCAGAGGTGAGAGGTCGAATGGGTCAGGAATCCCCCATCCCGCCCTGGGCCAGAGGTGGAAGGAAGGTTGTGAATGGGGAGATGCGGCTGTTGGGGAAATTGCAAAGGTCAGAGGTCAGAGGCTGGAGGGGGAGCAGGGGTCAGAGATCAGGCTCCTTCCCTTCATGTGAAAAGCCAGGTGACCTCCCTGGGGTGAAGGGGCAGGGTCAGAGGTCGCAGTTCACTCGGCCAAGGCAGGGCAGGTGACCCCCACCTTCTGAGGGGTCAGAGGTCACCGTTCTCCAATCGGGGTGAAAGGTCGGGGGGAGAGGGAGCTACCCACCTGCCCACTCCTGGGGGAGGCCAGGTGATGCCCCCACCTCCTCTTTCCCACCCCTACAAAGAGGGAGGAGGGGCGCATATATTTACAGCCTGGCGGGGAAATTCGTTCTGCGCAGGCGCAGAGCCACCACGGCGGGGGAAAAACTACAACTCCCAAGATGCCTTGCGCCTCCCGCGCACGTGACCCTTGTCCACCGCCTCTGGGCGGGGGCTTGATATTTGAGGTGAAAAACAACGAGCGGGCTCTGAATTCACCGTCCACACGGCGCGCGGCGTGGGGTTTACACCCACCCGGCGCCAGGCGGGATGGCCCCGGGGGGGAAAGCAGCCCAGACCCCCCAGCCCCTCCCCCAACAGGCGGCGGACTGAGCTGGACGGAGAGGTGTCCACGTCAGTGCCTGAACCGGCGTCGGGTGTCAAATCCGTTTCCACACACCACGTTTTTTAACCCGGTTCCTGCCACCGAAGCCCGGCTAGACACTGTTTAATAGGGTGGGGGGGAATCCCCCAACAGGCACTTTGGGTGGATAGCTCCGAGCTCGGAGGACCCCGCCGCACGGCCCATGGGAGCTAGGCCGGATGAGAGTCGAGCGCTTCGATTGGCTCACGGAGTTTTCCTTGTGCTCCCTGATTGGCTTAGGCCGCGGCGGCGGGGCGGGAGGAAGGGAGGCGGGGGCGGGGCTTGTAACGCGCAGGGGCAACGTTAGCGAAGGGGGCGTCCGTCGAGCGCATTGGCCGCCATTCCACGTGGGAAGGGAAAACACGGCGCTCTGATTGGCTCGCGGCCGCGGGAGGGGGCGTGGCTCGCAGCGTGCCCGCCCCCCGACTATATCTACCGCGGGCGGGGGGGCCGCATTGCCATCGCGTCTGAGCTGGGAGACGCGAACTGCGGCTGTCTCCTCTTGGGCCTCGCGCGGGCGGCTGGGCCGCGCATGCGCCACCCAGAGGCGGGGACGGTGCGTCGTCGCGGGGAGGGGCGGAGCGCATGCGCGTTGGGGCCCCCGGAGGGGCGAAGGCCGCGGAGGAAAGCGAGTGCGGCTGCGCCGCCTGCCGGAGGCGCATGCGCAGGCGGAGCCCGTGAGGGGCGGGTGCGGCAGTTGAGCGAGTTAGCGGCGCGCGGGGGGAGGGAGGCGGCCGGATCCGGAGCGCGGCCGCCCGCCCCCATGCAGGAGATGATCGAGATGGCGGCTGACAAGGAGACGTTCCTGGTCCCGGCCCCGCCGCCGCCCCTCAAGCCCCCGCCCGCGACGGGGGGGGGAGGGGGCGGCCCCCTGGTGCAGCTGCACGAGGAGGCCGCCTCGACGGAGCTGCACGAGGAGGCCGCCTTGGCCAATCAGCGTCGGGAAGGGGGCGGGCCGCCGCGCGGGGAAGGCGGCAGGCGCGGAGGCGGCCCCCTCGTGCAGCTGCACGAGGAGGCCGCCCCGCTGGGCCAGCGCCGGGGCGGAAACGGCCCCCCGGGGCGGCCGCACCAGGAGGCCGCCCTGCACCAGGGGGCCGGCCCCAAGGAGGAAGACAGCGTGGGCGAGCTGCAGCGGCCTCGCAATGGCTTCCAGACCCACCGGCCGGCCGGGGGCAAGCGGCGGAACAGCTGCAACGTGGGCTTCAAGCACCCGGCCTCCAAGCGCCGGCGCCGGGTCAACTCCGAGTGCGACCCGGTGCTGCCCTCCGAGTTCCTGCTGGGGGGCAACATCTTCGACCCCCTCAACCTCAACAGCCTCCTGGACGAGGAGGTGAACCAGGCCCTCAATGCTGAGACCCCCAAGTCGTCGCCGCTGCCGGCCAAGGGCCGGGACCCGGTGGAGATCCTCATCCCCAAGGACATCACGGACCCGCTCAGCCTCAACGCCCAGGACGGCGACGCGGCCCTGGTGCTGGCCTCGCCCTTCAAGACGGGCCGCAAGCGCCACCGCCACCGGGGGCAGCAGCGGGGCAGCGGTGGCGGGGCCGGGGACTGTAAGCCCGCTGCCTGCCCCACCCCACAGCCCTACGAACTCAACACGGCCATCAACTGCAGGGACGAGGTGGTCTCCCCGCTGCTTCCCCTGGCCGTCGAGGGTGCGGGCTGCATCACGCCCTCTTGCGCCTCCTCCTCCAGCAGCCGCCACCACCGCAAAAGGCGCCGGACTTGCAGCAAATCGGAGGCGGCCGGGGGGGCCAAGCTGCCGCCGCCTCCCCCCACCCCAGGTGGGGGCAAAGGCGGGGGCCAGCCGGGCAAGAGTAGCCCGGAAAAGGGCAAAGGGGCCGGGCGGCACCAACAGTTGCCCACGGCCAAGCGGAGGCGTCAACAGAGGAAGTTCCAATACGGCAACTACTGCAAATACTACGGCTACCGGAACCCTAACTGCGAGGACGCCCGGCTGCGTGTCATGAAACCTGAGTGGTTCCAGGGCAAAGAGGTGCTGGACCTGGGCTGCAACGTGGGGCACCTTACCCTGAGCGTGGCCAAGAAGTGGAAACCCGCCCGGGTGGTGGGGCTGGACATAGACGGGGCCCTGATCCACTCGGCCCGCCAGAACATCCGCCACTACCTGTCCGAGGAGATCCAGCAGCGGCAGGAGGACGATGAGGAGGCGCCGGAGGGAGCTGGCTCCAAAAGGCGGAGGGGCTGCTTCCCCGCCTCGCTGGCAGCCAGCAGGGGGCCCATTGCTGCCCCCCGGGTGCCCCAGGACGGGGCCGGTGCCGCCGACTTCCCCGACAACGTGATCTTTGTGCGGGTAAGAGGCCTAGGATGTGGGGGGGGGGGCGGCCCCACCTTTTCGGGGTGCTGCAGGTGGGGGTAGCAGCCGCCCACTCAGCGGCTCTCAGTGGGAGGTCACACAACAGCCTGGAGACACGCCGCCTAAAATCCAGGGGTGGGAGGGACTGGTGGTTGGTAGGAGGAGCCCTCCCATCCCATACGAGAGGGCGGTAAATACCTCATCTCCTAGGCCGGCCAGTGGCTTATGGGCTGATAGGTCACGCAGGCCTTTCCTGGGGGGGCTGTGTTCGGGTGAGGGGGGTGGGTGGAATAGCTTCTTGGGCTGCTAACGCAGGCTATTCAGGGTGAGAGACTCCATCTTACTGGGGGGCGGGGGTGCACGCGGGGGGCCAGGATTCCCCTGCGCTCAGGAGACCAATGCAACTACCAAGATGGTGCCACTGGGTAGGGACCGGTTAAATAGCTCCGTGAGGCTTGCCTGGAGGACTCCTGGCTTGTTTCAGCAGAGCCCCTCGGGCGAGGGGCAGCCGGGTTGTCCGTCCATCCCCTCACAGAGTCAGAATTCCCCACCGGAAGCAGGAGAGAACAGAACTGTGTGTGGTGGTGGTGGGGGGGGGTGCCTGTGACCTTGGCCAGTTTGGTTTACGTCTGCCTCGGTTTACCTGAAATGGGCCGGCCAGAGATCTGGCCGGGAGGGTAGCTGGGTTGGGTCAGTTTCCCGGGGTGGCGTTTCTGGCTTCTATATGGTTCCTATTCTCCGCTCTCCTCTTGACCCTGTGCCTCAGTTTCCCCACTGTCCAATGCTGAGCCTTGCGTGAGGCTCACAGGAGTTAAGGAGCCTATCTCCGAGGACTGGAATTCCCCTAATGATCCTTACCAAGCCTCCGCCCATGTGCTTTGAGATCTGCCGCCGAATGGGCGGAGAACAAGACGCGTCGGGGGGGGATTCTATGCGCAGGGCCGAGAGAAATCCAGCGGCCGGTATGCAGAGAAATGTTTCCCGGGCCGTGTAACAGCTGCGAAGCTGCGATCACCTAGATCTAGCCCGTGACAGTATGGCGGGGAAGCAGGTTCTCATCTCGGGGATAATCTATACGCTGGCAAATGGTCCTGCAGGGCAGGGCAGCCTGTCCCCGGCAGAGCTCCCTAGGAAATCCCAAAGCAGGGCACGCCTCCCCCGTGGAACAGGAGTATAAAGACGCCCCGCAGCTCTGCGAGGCGGCGCTGGGGGCTGAGGGACGCTTGGCATAGCTGAGGGACGTTGAGGTGGCCGCCCACGGTTCTCTGAAGGCAGGCGCATTGGCTAACAGCTGGAGGGAGGGGAGTCAGGACTCTTGGGTTCTCTTCTGGTGCCTGGACGGAAAGTGAGCAGAAAGCCTCCAATCGCCCTGAGCCTCCCGTCTATCGGCCTGGTGCTCGCAAATCAGCCAGAGCCGAGCATCCATTCCCACACTGGCCTGGCATGGGACTACGAGTCCCAGCAGGCCGTGCGGCCAGCAAGGCATGCTGGAACCCATAGCGTCACCTCACCCAGAAGGCTTGTGGTAAAGATGCCTGACCCCTTCCAGCGCCTGAGGCTCAGGCAGGGAGCTTGCGGGTGGGTGAATTTCTGTGCTGGGTCCAGACTCTGACTTAGAGACGCCAGCAGCTGGAGGTGTAAGAATAGAAATCTTTAGGGAGTCCCATATCTGGAATCACCAACCCCCAACTGAGATCAGGGCTTCCCAGACACCACCCTGACCACGATCGGGGACCCCCTTTGTGCCACCAGATCTCCCTCCCTCACCCAGACCCCGACCTCTTTTGTGCCAGCCACTGCCCAGACCCACCACCAGACAGCGTCTGCCCTGAGGAGCCGCCCATCTAAATCCCCACAGGATGGGAGGTGAAACTGAGGCACAGCGGGGAAGTGACTGGGATCACCCAGTAGATGGTTGATTAATGCAGCCAAGCGTCTAGAGAGAGAAATGGGTCACGGACTGAACTCCTTGGGGGGGGAGGGGGGAGATTCGTGTAGATGCCCCCAGCATGGAGGCTGGCAGCCCCTCTGCTCCCCACTGCCCCGAACCGAGGTCCAATCCCAGCTGTCATACAATATCAGGGTTGGAAGGACGTCAGGAGGTATCTAGTGCAGCCCCCTGCTCAAAGCAGGACCAATCCCAAGCCAGGCCTTAGAAACCTCTAAGAATGGAGATTCTGGCCACTAGTCTGGGGTTTGGGACTCGGACGCCTGGGTTCCTTCCCTGGCTCTGATCCTGCTGTGTGGCAAGGTGGGTCTCCCTGCCTCAGTTTCCCCTCCCATTCTTGGATCAGAAGGTTTTGTGGGGAGGGTGTGTCTGAGTTGGGCATGAAAGGGGGGGGGTGTCCTGATCTTGACCTTTTTGGGGACAGACAGGGGACGGAGAGGGCCCATTGAGCTCTGGGGGCTGTGTGGCGTTGGGGGAATTCCAGATAGCTGAGGGGAGCTGAGTGGTGTGGGCCCTGGAGCAGTGGCAGGAGGGGTCTGGGAGGCTACAGAGGGCCCTGATCTGGGGGTGGAGGCTGTGTGGGAGGGCCCCCAATCTGTCTGGAGGGGGGGGGCTGATATCTGGGGGGGTGCCATGGAAATCAAACATCCCCCTTAGGGCTAGGAGCCAGGACTCCTGGGTTCTCTCCCTGGCTCTGGGAGGGGAGTGGGGGCTGGTGATTGGAGCAGAGGAGGCTGGGAGCCAGGACTCCTGGGTTCTCTTCCCGGCTCTGGGAGGGGAGTGGGGGCTGGTGGGTTAGAGCAGGGCGTGCTGGGAGCCAGGACTCCTGGGTTCTCCCCCGGCTCTGGGAGGGGAGTGGAGGCTCATGGGTTAGAGCAGGGGGAGCCAGGACACCTAGGTTCTCTCCCCGGCTCTGGGAGAGCAGTGGGGGATGGGGGGTTAGAGCAGCGGGGGCTGGGAGCCAGGACTCCTGGGTTCTCTCCCCGGCTCTGGGAGGGCGATGGGGGCTGGGAGCCCAGGGTCTCCCAGCACTTGCTGGGACTGGCTGGCTCCCTGGCCCCGCCCGTCACTCTGCCCTGTGCCCGCAGGGGAACTACGTGCTGGAGCGGGACGAGCTGCTGGAGACGCAGGGCGCCGAGTTCGACATGGTGCTGTGCCTCAGCCTCACCAAGTGGGTGCACCTCAACTGGGGGGACGACGGGCTGAAGCGGCTCTTCAAGCGCATCTTCCGCCACCTGCGGCCCGGCGGCCTCCTGCTGCTGGAGCCCCAGCCCTGGTCCTCCTATGGCAAGCGCAAGAACCTGACGGTGAGCGGCGGGCGGGCGGGGGGAGTCCCCTGGTGGCGGGAGCTGGGAGCCTGATGCCTGTCTCCCCTCCCCAGGAAACCATCTACAGAAACTACTACCGCATCAAGCTGAAACCGGAGCAGTTCCCCTCCTACCTGACCTCCCCGGAGGTGGGCTTCTCCAGCTGCGAGCTGGTGGCCAGGCCCTACAACAGCTCCAGAGGTGAGAGGGGGACCCACTTGGGCGGCTGGGCGGATAACTCATCTGTCAGGCCGGCCTGCTGGCAAACTGCCGCCAGGCCAAATAAGCCGATGGCGGACGACTGCCGTCGGGAGAACTGAGCTTTTCTGACCTGTACGGAAACTCCGCAAAATTTGGTTTTGTCCCAAATTGGGGTCAAAAAGTCCAATCTGTAAAGGAAAAAATTCCAAAAGACTGAGAAACGTTGCGTGTTTTGTGTTATCAAAGCTAAACTATTGAATGTGGTGTTGCAGTGTTAATTTAGTTTTGATAATACAAGAAGTAACATGTTCCTTTCATATTTGTAATATCAGACTTGGCAGAATTTGATTTCAGGGGACAGTGAGGTTTCTTTTTAAGCATTCTTTTCGGTTTTCATCTCTTTTTACCTGTTCACGGGTGTGTGAAATTTTGGGAGAAGGATTTAGTGACCGTAGATGTTGAGTCAAAAAGTTAAAGATTTATAAACAGTTGAAACAACTGGTCAAGGCCCTCTGTTGAAATACACAACGTCAGCGTCCTTAAATCAACAAATCCAGTCTGCGTTTAGTGTGCGTTGGCTAGTGCATTTGTAATGAGGCTAATTCCCAAGTCACTGGCTGTCTTACTGCACTGTGCTCTCAGGTAGGATTCCCCTTCCTTTGCTTAGCCGGAAATGTCCGTTCGCTGTGGAAAGATTTCTTGGTTGGTTTGTGGATATGGTGAAAGACATTTGCTGACCCATCTAATCTGTCAGGCCTAATTACCATAGAGCAACTTATCTATTTGTATTATTACACGGACATTTGATATTTATCAGTCACAAAGGCAAAACCAAATGCTTCATCGGATTTCAGCTAGTTTCCAAATGTTTCCATCAAATACTGTCCAAATCGACACTTCCCCTTGAAACATTTGGCTTGTGCCAAGCCAGCCTTTTGCCGCACAGTTAACCGGTGGAACTCCTTGCTAGCGGATGTTACGAAGGGTCAAAAAAGAATTTGCTGAGTTCACGGCAGACAGGGCCCTCAGTGGTTACTAGACCCCCCCATGCGCCGGGGGTCCCTAAACCTCCACCTGCCAGCAGCTGACCCTGCTGACACAGACCAACCTAACGAGCCTCCAGTAACGAGTAGGCTTCATAGTCGGGACGCAGACCGATTCCCCAGCTCCTCGGGGGCAGGGGGGCAAAGCTGGAGGTCTCTCGGGGTGTTGCTCACAGTCCCGATCAGCAGCTCCGTGGCCACGTAACGAGTCAACATGTTAGCTGATTTGGGAGGGAGGCTCCGGAGGGGGGGAGCAGGGCCTGTACTAACCCACTGCCCCTGTCCCCCTGCAGGCTTCCAGCGCCCCATCTATCTCCTTCACAAAGGCCACCCTGCCACCCACTGAGGGAGAAGCGGCCGACGCTCGGGCCCGGAGCCCCCCCGTTTTTTTCTTTGCATTGGAGGACAGTTGGGCTGAGCCCGTCGGACTGGGGGCAGGCAGGACTGGCCGCCGGGTGCCCCCCCCAGCCCCAGGTGCCTATGGGCAGACGGCCCGGCCCGGCCTGGCCCGCAGGGTTTGCGCTCAGCGAATCCGCCGCGTGAGAGGGGCTGCCCCCTGCTGGACACTGCTTCGCGCTGCAGCCTGGAGGAGATCTGCATGGGGGGGTGCTACAGCTGCCGTGTGCTGAATACACAGCACCCCCACTGTCTCCAGTCGGAGCTTGTACAGCTGTCGGGGGGGAAGGGGGCAGCTGTACAAGCTTCCCCCCCTCAAACAGCTCATCTCTCTGCAGCAGGGAGGGGAGGGGCCCTTTGCATCTGTTGTTAGAGGGGGGAGAGCAACCAAGGCAGCAGCTGCCTTAGTTTCCCTTCTGCTGTCAAAGGGGGGCAGCGCTGCCCTGCTTTCCGAGGGTGGGCGGATCCCTGGGCTGGTTCCCTCCTGAAGCTGGGGGGGGGGGTTGTGGGGCCCCCCCCCTGCGTGTGACGTGGAGTTCTATCTTTACAGATGTTGATTCTATTATATATAAATAAAAGCTACCAATTATTGCCCCCGCGTGGCGCCTGGGGTGGCGAGAAGGAGCGAGACAGGCTGCGGAGCAAGGCCGGAGGCAGCGTTTATTGGGGGGGGGCAGCAGGGGCTCCCATCTCCCTCCAGCGGTGGGTCAGGGCCGGGCCGTAGGAGCCTGGGGTGGCACATGCAGAAGCCAGCTGGGCCTGGAAGCGGTGCCACACCTGCGGGGAGAACAGCAGGCTGAGAGTGGGGGGAGCCCATGGCCCAGATGTGGGGGTGCAGTGGGCTGAAAAGGGGGGCGCATGGACCACACCGCAGTGGGGGCTGGGCAGGGGGGGCACCCGGACCAGACGTGGAGGGACAGTGGTTGAGAAGTGGGGGCATGTGCACCAGACCACGGTGGGGAGGAACACAGACCAGACCATTAGAATGGGGGGAGCAGCCAGCTGAGCGGGGGGTGGGGGAAACACGTGGGCCAGACCATTAAAACCAAACCGGGAGGGGGGAAGTGGGCGAGGCCATGGGGATGGTGCGGAGTCAGTGGGCAGAAAACAGTGGCAGGGACACACGGGCTATACCATTAGGACTGGGGGACAACAGCAGGTGGCACGCACCATTGGGGAGAGGGGGGGGAACACACGGGACAGACCACTCGGGGGGGGGCGGCGGTGTTACCTGGGCGAGCGCCTCCGGCTGTCCCGCCCGCCGGGCCCAGGCGCTCAGGTTCCGGTCCAGCTGCCCCATCAGCCCGGCCGCCTCCTGCAGCTCCTGGGAGAACCGAGAGGGATGAGAACCAAAGCCAGGCCCCGGGGAGCCCCCGCTGCGCCCCATGGTCCGGCCCGTTACCTGGGTGATGGTGTCCAGGTAACTCAGCTTCGCCCGTTCGAATTCCGCCGCCGACAGCCGCGGCCCGCTCGCGCCCGCCATCCCTGCCCGCGGGGCACGACGGGAAAAGGGGCTTGGCCGCCGCTGGGCCTCCTGGGAAATGGAGTCCCGTCGCGCAAGGGCGACTGGGACATATTGGCGCTTTTCCCCCTCCCCCCCACCACGTGCAGAGCCCTGCTCCCTGGAGCCCAGGAATTATGGGCTGTCTCCCCCCGCCCCGAGGAATGCTGGGAAACACAATCCACCACCCCTGCCAGTGGGAGAGCCACAGCCCACGTGGGGCGCCCCCAATGTTCAGGCACCGCAGCTGAGCCCAGAGGGGGGTTTATTGGGGGGCGGGGTACAAAGGGTGAGAACCACACGGGTCAGGGAGGGGTGAGGACCCTGCCCCCCCCCAGAACCAGTCTCTCTCTCTGGGGGCAGCTGCATCCCGGCCCTGCTAGGCCTCCCACTGCTGGAGCTTGCGGAACATGAGGAAGGTGGAGGCTGGGGGTCGGATCTGGGGCTGGAGCCGCAGGGGGGGCAGCCCCTCCACGCCCAGGTACGGGGTCTCCACGACCAGCTCCTGGGGCTCGTAGAACATCAGCAGGTCCGGGCCTTCGGGGACGGGCTCCTGGGAAGGGGGGGAGACACCCCACTGGTGAGAACTAGAGCTGCCCCGAGCCCCCCACTGGCCAGTCCCCGCCCTGGGGCCGGGTGGGAGCCGGTGCCTGCCCCATTCCCTGCCCCCCTAAGCCAGCCAGTCCCCGTCCTGGGGCCGGGTGGGAGCCGGTGCCTGCCCCATTCCCTGCCCCCCTAAGCCAGCCAGTCCCCGTCCTGGGGCCGGGTGGGAGCCGGCGCCTGCCCCATTCCCTGCCCCCCTAAGCCAGCCAGTCCCAGTCCTGGGGCTGGGTGGGAGCTGGTGCCCCCTAAAGGGAACAGGCCCCGCCCCATTCCCTGCCCCCCTGAGCCAGCCAGTCCCCACACTGAGGGTTACTCACCCTGCGGGGTTCAGGCTGCGATCGGACGAGTGACAGTTTCTCCTGCAGGGCGCAGCTCAGCACCTCCTCTGCGGGCACCTGCAGGCTCACGAGCCCCTGGTACAGCTGCTGCTCCCGGGGGATGTTCATACCTGGGCGAGCACAGAGAGGCTGGGAGTGAGGGGCACCGGCAGAGCTTGGGGGGGCAGGGCTGGGCTAGCAGGGGCTGCGGGTCGGGAGTGAGGGGCACTGGCAGAGCTGTGGGGGAGCAAGGCTGGGCTGGCAGGGGCTGCGGGTCGGGAGTGAGGGGCACCGGCAGAGCTGTGGGGGAGCAAGGCTGGGCTGGCAGGGGCTGCGGGTTGGGAGAGAGGGGCTCCGGCAGAACTGGGGGGGGGGGGCAGGGGCTGTAGTTTGGGAGTGAGGGGCACCGGCAGTGCTGGGGAGACAGTGGGGGACTGGGGGTTGCCCCATCTCTCACCTGCGGCCGCCTTGGCCTCCACACTGCAGCGGGCGAGGAAGGATGTGACCAGCAGCTCCTGGGCGGCCCGGTGGGCGTCGAAGCCCTGGTGGGTGGCCACCCGAACCTCCTCGCCCAGGGCCAGGCTGGTGTGCAACTCAGGGGTGGCCAGGTCCCCCGCTGCCTCCCTGAACCCCGTTGTCACCCGCCCAGCCTCCACCACGCCGGTGTCGGGGGGGGTCCGGGGGGCCGGGGGCTCCGGGCTGGGGGGCGCCTCGTCCGGGGCAGAGCCCAGCAGGAAACGGACCTGGGGGAGAGCAAGGGTGAGCCTGGGGTGGGGGCCTGTGCTATCCCAGAATCCCCTGGGGCACAGACACCTCCTCCCCCTCAGCCCCTGGGACAAATAGCCCCCCCCCTCCCCCTGCTCCCATGAGCCCCTGGGGCACAGGGCCCCCCACCCCTCCCCCTGCTCCCAGGAGCCCCTGAGGCACAGTGTACCCCACCCCTCCCCCAACATTCCCATGAGCCCCCGGGGCACTGACCCCCGCCCTGCTCCCAGGAGCCCCTGAGGCACAGTGTACCCCACCCCTCCCCTCCCCCAACATTCCCATGAGCCCCCGGGGCACTGACCCCCTCCACCCCGACATTCCCATGAGCCCCCGGGGCACAGCGCTCCCCCCGCTCCCATGAGCCCCCGGGGCACTGACCCCGACATTCCCGTGAGCCCCCGGGGCACAGTCCCCCCCCACCTGGCGGTTCCCCGCGCGCCCCCGCGCCCCGCGCCGCCGCCGCAGGATCCCGCCCCCGGCGCGCGCGGGGCTGAGCGACAGGTCCAGGGCGGGCAGCGCGCAGGGGGGCGGGGCCCCGGGCCGGAGCGGGGCGGGGGGGGGCCCGGCCGCGGGGGCCGCGTCATCACCGGGGGGCGCCAGCGTGGCCCGGCCTCGCAACGGCTCCCGCGCGCAGCCGCCCGACAGTTGCGGCAGCTGCCCCGGGGTGGGGGCGGGGCTTCGGCTCGGCCCCTCCCCCCTCCGGCCGGCCTCGTTCTCACTCCAAGATGGCGGCGACCAGAGGCCTCCTTCTGAGAACAAGATGGCGGCGCCCGTGGGGGGGGGGCCGTGTACGCCAGCTGCAGCCTCGTTCTCGCCCCAGCATGGCGGCCATTGTGAATGGGGCCGAGCGAGCTGTACCAAGTGCGGGGTTCGAGCCCCGGCCCTGCCCCCGGCGGACCCCAACCTCCCCCTGGGGTCGGGCAGAAACCAGCCCCTGCTCCAACCCCCAACCCCTCCCTTCCAGAGCTGGGGAGAGAACCCAGGAGTCCGGGCTCCCAGCCCCCCCAACCCGCTCTCCCCCAGAGCATTGCGGGAAATGTAGTTCCCGCCGCTCCCTCCCCCCTTGGCATTGTGGGAGATGTAGTTCCCTCGTTCCCCCCTTCCCTCAGAAATCCCATGACCTCTGACCTCCCCTTCATACCCTCTCTGCATCCTGACCCTTGACCTCTGACCTGGGCCGGGGGGGGGCGCTGGGTGGTAGGGAAGTGCTGGGGGAGGAGAAGGGTATCTGGGGGTCTGGCTGGGGGAGGGGAATCGGGGGGGGGCTGGGTTGCAAGGGGGCCAGGCAGGGGAGCACTAGGGGTTGGCTGGGGGAGGGGAATTGGGGAGCTGGGTGGCCGGGGGGCCAGCTGGAGGAGGGCTAGGTTGAAGAGGGGCTGGCTGGGTTTGGGGAATCGAGAGGGCTGGGTTGCAGGGGGGCTGGGGAGGGGAGCGCTGGGGGGGGCTGGCTGGGGGAGGGGAATCGGGAGGGCAGGGTTACAGTGGGGCAGGGAGGGGAGCGCTAGGGGTTGGCTGGGGGAGGGGAATCGGGGTGGCAGGGGAGCTGGGGGGCCAGCTGGGGGAGGGGAATCAGGAGGACTGGGGGGCTGGGGAGGGGACTGCTGGGGGGCTGGGTTGCTGCAGGGCCAGCGAGGGGAGCACTGGGGGGCTGGCTGGGGGAGGGGAATCAGGGGACTGGGTTGCAGGGGGGCCAGGGAGGGGAGCCCCCCCTACACCAAGGCGAACGACATCTCCTCCAAAGGTTCCCAGCTGTGTTTATTCCCGCACCCCTGGGGGCCGGACAGACAGATGTGCCGTGGTACGGGGGGGTTGGGTGACACCCCCCGAAACTCCCTCCAACAATGCCATGGGCTGAGGGTCCTGGGACTGCGAGCAGAGGCCAATCTCCAGGCCAGCTAGCAGGCGGCGTGGGGCAGGGGGGCCCCTGGGGGGCAGCAGGGGGGCGCCTCCCCTCTCCGTCCTGGCGAGCTGCCGCAGCTGGGCACGGATGAAGCGCAAGAGGCCAGAGACGTCGCGCAGCAGGGCGGCCTCGGGGGGTCCCAGGTCCTGGGGGGCGCTGGCCTGGGCGGAGAGAGAGAGACGGGGTGAGGGCAGGGGGCATGGCCCCAGGGGATTCTGGGACGGATCCCAGGTGGGGGCAGGGAGGGACTCACCCTCCTGCACTGGACCCAAAGCAGGCCCAGAGCCAGGCCGGCCCCCGCCGCGGCCAGACGCACCCAGTGCAGCGGGACGCAGAGACAACGGCTCCGGGGCGGCGGGGCAGGCGCCGCGCCCGGGCCGGGCACCGGCAGCTGCTCCCCCACTCGGCAGCGCGGGGGCTGGGCCTGGCCCGGTGCCGACAGCCCGGAGAGCAGAACCACCAGCACCCCCTGCATCCACATGGCGGCCTGGCTCCGCGGCACCGAGCCCAGGGGTTCTAGCGCTCCGGCCCCATTGTGAGGCGGGGCAGCAACCCTGCAACCCAAGGGGGCTGCGGGTCGGGAATGAGGAGCACCGGCAGAGCCGGTGCTGGGAGAGGAGTGGGGGCCAGTGGGTTAGAGCAGGGGGGACTGGGAGCCAAGACGCCTGGATTCTCTCCCTGGCTCTGGGCAGGGAGTGGGGGCTGGGAGCCCGGACGCCTGGGTTCTCTCCCTGGCTCTGGGAGGGGAGGGGAAGGGAGCGGGGGCTGGTGGGTCAGAGCAGGAGTCGGGGGCGGGCTGCACTGGCTGGTCACCCTTTTCCTGTTACATTTTCCAAATCTCTCGGTGCCCCTCTCTCCCTCCCGACTCACAGCCCCCCAGCTCCCCGCCCCAGAGAGGGGATGTGGGGTCAGCGTTTCCATGTGCATGGGGGAGGACACGGGGTCCAGGCTGAGCCCTCCAGCAGGAGGAACCTCTGCAACGTCCCTCCTCCACCCCCCTGCTTCATGTTGCCCCAAAGATGCTTAGTAAAGGGGGGTCCATCCCCTGCCCCCCACCATCACGTGGGCGTCCAGCTGATGCCCTGGCCGGTCCCCAGCCCCACGAACAAGATGTTCTTTATCCGCTGCCTCCCCCACCCCGGGGCGGCTGATGGTCAGTCCCCATTGTCCTGCCTCGGCTGGAACAGGGTGTCCATGGGGGAGGGAGGAGGAAGGGGGGGACCGGGAATAGAACAAACGTCTTTGTTCCCCCGGCTTCAAACGGCAACACCAACTGTCCCGCCGCAGCTGGTACCCAGGGACCCCTCGCCCGGCGCTGAGACGCGCCCACCTCTGGGGAGGGGCGGCCGGTTCCCCAGGGACCCCTCGCCCGGCGCTGAGACGCGCCCACCTCTGGGGAGGGGCGGCCGGTTCCCCGGGGACCCCTCGCCCGGCGCTGAGACGCAGCCACCTCTGGGGGGGGGCGGCCGGTTCCCCGGGGACCCCTCGCCCGGCGCTGAGACGCAGCCACCTCTGGGGAGGGGCGGCCAGTTACCTGCACAGCAGTTTAGGACAGGAAGTGGAGTGGAGCCGTGACCCAGGGGCTCTGCTGGATTCTCTCTCTCCAGCTAACATGGTCGGGGACGCAGCGGGCAGGACGGGGCCACCCGAACTTGGATTTAGGGTCTTCGCACCCCATGGGTTGGGTGGGGACCTTTTCCCAGCAAAGGGATCAGAGCTGGAATGTCAGATGGCACCAGAGCCCCCTGCTGGGTCCCCGCCCGGCCCCCCCGGCCCCCCAGCGCAGCGCCCCCCAGCGCCCACACACAGACGCAGGCTCGGCTGCTGCTGCTATTTTAATAACCTGAAATACTAGAAAAGTTTCTTTATTACAAATTATTACTATTGCCACCACCGTCCCGTCCCCCCCCGCGCCTCGGAGGCTCTCTGCCCCCCCACACACACAGCCCAGGCCCCTTCGCCCACGTGGCCAACAGCCTCCCCAGCTAGTCCTGGGGGGCTGCCCCTGCCCTGGCCACTCCAGTCCCTCTGCTTTGGGCAGAACCATGCCCACCCCTGCTGAATTAAAGCCCTCACCCTGAGAAGCTGCCCCCCACCCAGAGCCAGGAATCCTAGTGCCCACAGCCCCCTGCTCTGACCCACTGGACCCCACTCCCCTCCCAGAGCCGGGGAGAGAACCCAGGAGTCCTGGCTCCCAGCCCCCCCTGCTCTGACCCACCGAACCCCACTCCCCTCCCAGAGCCGGGGAGAGAACCCAGGAGTCCTGGCTCCATCCTGTCCCCCAAGGCACGTGCTGTGTTAGTAGCCACCCCTAGTCCGGTGAGGCCCCTGCAGCTCCCTTCACATGTGCGGGATCATAGCTTGTGGTTGCCCCGGTGGTGGTCAGGCCGTGGGGCGGCGGAGCTGGGCCAGCTGCTCAGGGCTGGCCAGGGAGCGCAGGAGCCCGTTCTCCCACTCCAGGGCCGCGTTGCGCTCGGCCAGCTCCTTGATCTGCTCCCGCAGCACCTCCACCTCCTCCCGCACCGCGAACATCAGGTGGCTCTTCACCAGGTCCTGGGGGGCAGGGACGGGGGTCAGCGCCCAGAGCCACTCCTCTCCCAGAGCCGGGGGAGAACCCAGGAGTCCTGGCTCCCAGCCCCCCTGCTCTAACCCACCAGCCCCCACTCCCCTCCCAGAGCCAGGGAGAGAACCCAGGAGTCCGGGCTCCCAGCCCCCCCTGCTCTAACCCCCCCAACCCCCACTCCCCTCCCAGAGCCAGGGAGAGAACCCAGGAGTCCTGGCTCCCAGCCCCCCCTGCTCTAACCACTAGACCCCACTCCCCTCCCAGAGCCAGGGAGAGAACCCAGGAGTCCTGGCTCCCAGCCCCCCCTGCTCTAACCCGCCCCCCCACCTCCCTCCCAGCCCCCCCTGCCCCATCACTCACCATGGCTTGTTCGATCTTGTTGTCGATGGCAATCATGCTGCTGCCCGAGCCACTGGGGGGGCAGAGACAGACGGGAACTGAGAGAAGAACTACAGGGCTTGGTGCCCCTCCCTCCGGACCCACAGCCCCCCGCCTGGCCGGTGCCCCTCCCTCCGGACCCACGGCCCCCCGCCTGGCCGGTGCCCCGCCCTCCTGACCCACAGCCCCCCCGCCTGGGCAGGGCCTGACCCACAGCCCCCCCGCCTGGCCGGTGCCCCTCCCTCCTGACCCACAGCCCCCCCCCGCCTGGCCGGTGCCCCTCCCTCCTGACCCACAGCCCTGCCAGTGTCCCTCCCTCCTGACCTGCAGCCCCGCCGGTGCCCCTCACTCCCGGCACTTTATATCACGGGGAACCAGCTCCCCAAATTGGGTTTTTTGCCTTCAATGGTGCCCTGCCCCCCCCCAGAGCTCCCCAAACTCTGCCCTAAAGGACCCCAAAGTCACCCCAACACCTGGGCCAGGATGCCCCGACACTGCGCCCCTAAACCTCATGCCAGAGTCATCCTGAGCCCCCCCAAAACTCACCCTGAGCCCCCGAACCTTGTCCAACTCAACCCCCCACATACAGCCTGAGCCCACTCCCCACCCATCAACCCCTGGCTGCCCCCCTGAGACACAGCCCCTCGGATCCTGCCCCCCCACAGGCGCAGCCCGGCCATGCCCCTGCCCCTCCGGTACCTGTGGAAGATGAGCAGCAGGGAGAGCAGCGTTTTGTCAATGTCTCGGCGCCCGGCGCCTGGCCGCCCCCGGCTCTGGGACCCCGGCTTGGCCCGGGCGGGGGATGTGCCCCGGGAGGGGGCCGGGGAGGCACAGCCCCGGCGCCGGGAGCGGGTGGGGTCCCCGGTGTCCGGGAGGGAGCAGCACCCGCAGCTGCGGGGCTCCCGCTGCGCCTCGAAGGAGCTCACCCGGGACTTGACCGAGATGCCCGGCAGCTCCAGCGCCATCGGGGCCCGACTCCCTTGGGACCCTCCAGAGCCTGATTCCCTGAGCCACCGGGATCCCGGCTGGGGGGGCAGAACCCCTGGGGGTTATGGCGAAGGGACCCTGGCTTGTAAGGGAGGCAGACGCCGAGGTGCCTAGCTCTGCTGTGGCACCACCACCCAGCTGTTCTGCCAGCCAGCAGTGCCCAGCCCCCGGTCATTCACTCCCATTGGCCAGGCACCGCCCCCCTTTCCTGGAGGTGGGGGGACTGCCCACATGGGGCATGTGCACCATGCCCAGCTAGCTGTCGAGAAAGCCCCCCTGCTCTAACCACCAGCCCCCACTCCCCTCCCAGAGCCAGTGAGAGATCCCAGGAGTCCTGGCTCCCAGCCCCCCCTGCTCTAACCACCAGCCCCCACTCCCCTCCCAGAGCCAGTGAGAGAACCCAGGAGTCCTGGCTCCCAACCCCCCTGCTCTAACCACCAGCCCCCACTTCCCTCCCAGAGCCAGTGAGAGAACCCAGGAGTCCTGCCCTCCCCCCCCCCCACGACTTTAATTCCCTCCAGTTAGATAGTTTAAGGATCTGTTGCCACCTAGTGGCGAGTGGTGATATAGCTCCCCCCCCCAGCTCCGCTGGTGCCCTTCACTCCTGACCCGTAGCCCCTGCCAGCCCAGCCCTGCCCCCCCCAAGCTCTGCCAGTGCCCCTCACCCCTGACCCGCAGCCCCTGCCAGCCCAGCCCTGCCCCCCCCAGCTCTGCCAGTGCCCCTCACTCCCGACCCGCAGCCCCTGCCAGCCCAGCCCTGCCCCCCCCCAGCTCTGCCGGTGCCCGTCACTCCCGACCCGCAGCCCCCTGCCAGCCCAGCCCTGCCCCCCCCAGCTCTGCCGGTGCCCCTCACTCCCGACCCGCAGCCCCTGCCAGCCCAGCCCTGCCCCCCACAGCTCTGCCAGTGCCCCTCACTCCCGACCCACAGCCTCTGCCACCGGCCCTGCCCCCCCCCAGCTCTGCCGGTGCCCCTCACTCCCGACCCGCAGCCCCTGCTAGCCCAGCTCTGCCGGTGCCCCTCACTCCCGACCCGCAGCCCCTGCCAGCCCAGCCCTGCCCCCCCCAGCTCTGCCGGTGCCCCTCACTCCCGACCCGCAGCCCCTGCCAGCCCAGCCCTGCCCCCCCCAGCTCTGCCGGTGCCCCTCACTCCCGACCCGCAGCCCCTGCCAGCCCAGCCCTGCCCCCCCAGCTCTGCCAGTGCCCCTCACTCCCGACCCGCAGCCCCTGCCAGCCCAGCCCTGCCCCCCCAGCTCTGCCAGTGCCCCTCACTCCCGACCCGCAGCCCCTGCCAGCCCAGCCCTGCCCCCCCAGCTCTGCCGGTGCCCCTCACTCCCGACCCGCAGCCCCTGCTAGCCCAGCTCTGCCGGTGCCCCTCACTCCCGACCCGCAGCCCCTGCTAGCCCTGCCCTGTCCCCCCCCCAGCCCTGCCGGTGCCCCTCACTCCCGACCCGCAGCCCCTGCTAGCCCAGCCCCCCCACAGCTCTGCCAGTGCCCCTCACTCCCGGGTTCTGCCGGAAGCACTGGGGGCAGTCTGTTATTGTAGGGTCTCTCAGAGGCTGCAGGACTGTACAGACCGCCTTGGTGGTGTCAGGGGGTTTTGGGAGCACTCGCTCGTTATTGTAGGGTTTACCAAAAGGAAGGCGTAACCCGTGAAGAGGTTTGTTGTTGTAGGGTCTCCCTGATTTGCTTCCCTACCCCCACCTTGCGCCCCCCTCCTCTGCTGCCGGGATCCCTCCCCGATTTCCCCCCACCCCGGATCCGTGAGGCACTACTGAGTCACATCCGCTGCCAGCCGTTCAAATGCAACTTCCCCCCCTCGGCTTCCTTCCTCTTCCACTGAGCACGGCTGCCCCCCCGGCCTGCTCCCCGTCGGCCTCAGCACTGCAGCCCCCTCCCCCCGCCCCAAAACCCACTCCTCGGCAAACCAGGAAGTCCCACCCTCCACCAGGCGCAGCGGACAGGAAATCCCGCCTCACCTTTCATCATCGCTGTCCTGGTGGCCCCCCATAGCGAACATGGAGCGGGCCAGGCCTCCAAAGGGGTCTGACCCCCTCCGGACAGGGCTCCCTTCCCGGAAGAACGGGGGAGCTGGGGATGAGGGGCGGGAGCCTCGGGGTGGCACCTGGGGAGAAGAGCCAGAGTTAGAGATGTGGCCTGTCCCCTCCAGGGTGGGGCACTGTCTGGCTATGGGGTGAGATGGGGACACGGAGGGGGAGAGTTAGCAGCTGGGGAGGTGGGGGTCAGGGCTCAGAAATTCCCACAATGCACCTCACCACATTATGGCACAGGAGAGGGTGGTCCTCACCCACCCACCCCCAATAAACCTCAGCCCTGCCAGCATCCAGTGGCAGGGAGTTCCGCAGGCCAACGCTACCCCGAGCAGGTCTTTGGAAGAGGGGTGAGATGGCTCCCAAGCGGCTGCCCCACCACAGTCACCCCCTCCCTCCCCAGCCACTCGCCATCCCCCCTGTGGTCACCTCCAACCCCGGCTAGTGGGGTTACTCCATGGAGCTCCCGTCCCCGACGGAACCCAGGTGTCCGGGCCCACTTACCTTGTGCCTCTCCTCCATCTCCCTCCGGATGCGCTGGGCGAGGCTGTGGGGTAGCAGCAGCTCTTCGACCCCCAGGCTCGGCTCCGCGGCAGCCCCATGGCTGTGAGCTCTGCCCCCAGGCGTCCTCTCCCCGCCCCCCAGCGAGTGGGGCAAGTGCTCGCTGGGATGGGCCGTGCCCTGGGAGTGGCCGTGCCCACGCAGCGGCGGCGGGGGGCTGAAGTAGCCGTGGGGCTTGGGCAGCAGCCCAGCCAGCTCTAGGCGGGAGTCGAGGGACTGTGGGTACCGGGGGGCGCCCAGGATCCGCCCCACAGCCTGGTGCTCAGGGTCATGGTCGTAGAACTCCAGGCAGGTCCAGCGGCCCCGTTTGAAGGGCTCGCCCGGGCCCTGGTCCAGCTTCACCAGGCGGAAGCGGGAGGCAGCACCGGGCGGCCCGTTGCGCGGCGCGGCCGTGTCCTCGGGCGGCTCCAGGGCGGGCGGCGCCGCCGGCGGCTCGAACTCGCTGGTGATGCTGGTGATCTGGAAGCTGCTTTTCTTCCGGGCGCCACTCATGGTCCCTGCACCGGCTCACCGGGGCCGGGGCCACACCGGGCCCATGCCGGGGTCTCCGGCCAGACACAGAGGCGGGGGCGGCGACATCCCCGCAGGTGGCGTGGCAAATGGAGGCCTACGGTGCCCCCCTGATTGTAGCTCACCTTCAGATCAAAGGTCACAGGGCAGGTCAAAGGTCACGGGGCAGTACTGGGGGGCTCCGGGCATCCCGGCCGCCCACCACAGAGGGGACAGGACTGGAAAGTTCCCTGAAGTTGGGGGCAGGGTGGGGAAGTGCCCCAAGGGGCAAGATCCAGGGGAAGGGGGGGTACGTCTCGGGTGGGGCTGGGTTCTCTCTTCTCTGCCCTGGGGGCGCCCGCCCCGACTCGACTCGGGCCAGACCCACCGCCTGTTGACAAGTCCCCGCTCCAGGAAGTCCAACCCCCGCCTCGACCAGCTGACAGCTCCCCCCAAACCCCGCCCCGGCCCCGCCCCCAGCGCCGCCCCGCCCCCTCGCGCCCAGCTGCCAGCTCCTCCCCCCGCCCGAATGCTCGTTAACCCCTTCCCCGCCGCAACGCCCCCACCCCGTTAACCCCTTCCCCGCCGCAACGCCCTGCCACATTAGCTCCTTCCCCTCCTCCTCGCCTCCACTCCCGCCCCGTTAACCCCTTCCCCGCCGCAACGCCCCCACCCCGTTAACCCCTTCCCCGCCGCAACGCCCCCACCCCGTTAACCCCTTCCCCTCCTCCTCGCCTCCACTCCCGCCCAGTTAACCCCTTCTTTGCCACCCTGCCCCCACTCACGTCCCATTAACCCCTTCCCCGCTGCAGCTCACCAACCCAGAAGCGAGATCTTTCATCAATGGCTTGATTACTTTGGTGCCAAATGACCCAATGCTCCTGACCCATCTCTTGGGGAGGGGGTTAGGTTTTCTGGCTGCCATGGTCAGCCGGGGGGTAAAGAGGCTGGGTTGTGAGGGGGTAACCTGAGGGCACCAGCGGGGGTCAGTACACAGACACACACACACGCCACCAGGGGGCAGCCCAGGCTGTAGCCCATGAAAGCTTCTGCTCTAATAAATGTGTTAGTCTCTAAGGTGCCACAAGTACTCCTGTTCTTCTTTTCACCCCCACCCACCCCCATTGGCTCGAACCAGCCCCATGCTGCACCACGGACAGGCGCCCCCCGGAGGCCAGTGGGGGCTGGAGCTGCCTGTCACTCGGGGTGCCCTGGGGAGACAGGCTGATCTACCCCAGCTCAGCCCCTGCGGCCGGGCACGGGAATCACCACACGGAGGGTTCGGGGGGGGGGGGGTTGGAAAATGGAGATTCTCAGGCTGAACCGGGGGGCAGAGGGGGCGGGGCAGGCAGAGAGCAGAGGGGTCCATCCTGCCCTCCATGGGGGGGGGACACAGACCGGAGGGGCCCATCCTGCCCTCCATGGGGGTCGGAAACACAGACCAGAGGGGCCCATCCTGCACTTCATGGGGGGAGGGCACAGACTGGAGGCAGCTCCCCACCATGCCCCCGGGCTGCCAGCCCCGACAAGGGAGGGGCTTATGAGCTGCTCACTTCACCCTCTTCAGAAATTCCCTCCTGGGGACATAAGCTGGGTGGCCCCATGGCTGACACTCAAGGCAGCCCAGGGCCCAGCAGAGGTAACGGGGGTATCTGGGGATAGGGAGGGAGACTGGCATGGGTTGCTCAGGCATTGAGCTAGATAACCAGCTGCCCCGCCCCAGAGGTGGCTGCATCTCCGCGCCGGGTGAGGGGTCCCTGGGTAACCGGCTGCCCCGCCCCAGAGGTGGGCGCATCTCAGCGCCGGCTGTGACGGAGCAGGGAGCAGGGCAGATTTGACCTGGGAATGTTGCAGGGGGGTTGCAGTGAGGAGGGGGGACTTCCCTTGAAGGAAGCTACCTGAGCTGTAACCTGAGCCAGGAACGGGGGTGGGGAGAATTAACACCTTCTGCCCGGGAGACGGAACAAAGGAGAGGAGCAGCGGGAGGAGTTGGGAGTTTGGTTTCGTTTTGGGCTGGGTGGTGCAACGCAGGGAACCCCAAGCTGGGGTCTAAGCTCCCTGAACCTCCCAGAGGGACCTAATTGAGGGGGTCTGGTCGTACCTACACGCTCTGCTTGAGACGGTGTTCCTGTCCTTAAATAAACCTTCTGCTTTACTGGCTGGTTGAGAGTCACAGTGAATCTCGGGAAGAGGGGTGCAGGGCCCTGACTCCCCCACACTCCGCAACACGGGCGAGGGGTCCCCGGGTAACCGGCTGCCCCGCCCCAGAGGTGGCTGCATCTCCGCGCCGGGCGAGGGGTCCCTGGGTAACCGGCCGCCCCGCCCCAGAGGTGGCTGCATCTCCGCGCCGGGCGAGGGGTCCCTGGGTAACCGGCCGCCCCGCCCCAGAGGTGGCTGCATCTCAGTGCTGAGCGAGGGATCCTCATATAACCAGCCGCCCTCCCCAGAGGTGGGCGCATCTCCGCGCCGGGCAAGGGGTCCCCGTGTAACCGGCCGCCCCGCCTCAGAGGTGGCTGCATCTCCGCGCCGGGCGAGGGGTCCCCGTGTAACCGGCCGCTCCGCCCCAAAGGTGGCTGCATCTCCGCGCCGGGCGAGGGGTCCCTGGGTAACTGGCCGCTCCGCCCCAAAGGTGGCTGCATCTCCGCGCCGGGTGAGAGGTCCCTGTGTAACCGGCCGCCCCGCCCCAGAGGTGGCTGCATCTCAGCGCCGGGCGAGGGTCCCCGGGTAACCAGCCGCCCCGCCCCAGAGGTGGCCACATCTGCGCCCGGTGCTGGGTGATGTATGAGCTCTGACAGCAGTCTCAGATGCTGGCTCCAGCCCTGCTTAGTCCATGGGTCGGGAAATGCCCTTTCCATGTTCCAGGCACTAAGGACACATGTTCCCCCCCGCCCCCCCCCCCCCGGCACTTTACAGGCTCAGGAGATCGCTGGGCGGGGTTCGAATACAGTTCAGCCAGCAGCCCATGGTGGGGGGAAGATTGAGGGGCACCGGCAGAGCTGTGGGGAGAGCCGAGGGCTGGGCTAGCAGGGGGTGGTGGGTCAGGAGTGAGGGGCACCGGCAGGGCAGGGCGGGGTGTTGCAGATCGGGAGTGAGGGGCACCGGCAGGGTGTGGGGGGGCTGCAGGACAGGAGTGAGAGGAACCTGCACGGTGCGGGGGGGGGGTGTTGCAGGTCGGGAGTGAGGGGCACCGGCAGGGTGTGGGGGGGCTGCAGGACAGGAGTGAGAGGAACCTACACGGTGCGGGGGGGGGTTGCAGATCGGGAGTGAGGGGCACCGGCGGGGGGGGGGGCTGTATATGAGGGGTGAGAGGCGCCGCTGTCTCCCCCCCCCCCCCGTTTCTCCATCCCCGGCTGCTCGGCTCGGCTCGGGGGGAGGCGCCGCGTGTCTTGGACGCTGCGTCAGCGGCAGCGGGATGGGGCTAGCGGAGCCGGGGGAGCCGGGCCGGGCAGGTACCGGGGGGCGGGCGGGGCCGGGGGGACCTGCGGGGGGGTGAGGCGGGAGCGATGGAAACGGGGCGCTGGCGGGCTGAATGAGGGGGGTTGGGAGGGGAGGGATGGGAGGATGTGGGCGCCTGGGGGGCTGGATGTGGGCGGTTGGGAGGGGAGGGCAGGGTGGATGTGGGGGGTTGGGAGTGCTGGGCTGGAAAGGGAGGTCGGGGGGCTGGATGTGGAGGTCTGGGAAGGGAGGTCTGGGAGGATGTGGGGGGGAGGGGAGGGATGGATGTGGGGGGCTGGGAGGGGAGGGATGGGAGGATGTGGGGAGTTGGGAGGACTGGGGTGGGGAAGGGGGTCTGGGGGTCTGGATGTGGAGGGCTGGGAGGGGAGGGATGGGAGGATGTGGGGGGCTGGGAGGGAAGGATGTGGGGGGCTGGGAGCGCTGGGGCTGGGAAGGGGAGTCTGGGTGGCTGGGAAGGGGAGGGATGGAGGGATGCGGGGAGGGGTTCAGAGGGGAGGGATGGGAGGATGTGGGGGGCTGGGAGGGGAGGATGTGGGGGGCTGGGAGCGCTGGGGCTGGGAAGGGGGACCTGGGGGTCTGGGAAGGGCAGGGATGGAGGGAAGGATGGATGGAGGGATGTGGGGAGGGGTTTGGAGGGGAGGGATGGGAGGATGTGGGGGGCTGGGAGTGCTGGGGCTGGGAAGGGGGGCCTGGGGGGCTGGGAAGGGGAGGGATGGAGGGAAGGATGGATGGAGGGATGCGGGGAGGGGTTGGGAGGTGAGGGATGGGAGGATGTGGGGGGCTGGGAGCGCTGGGTCTGGTAAGGGGAGGGATGGAGGGATGCGGGGAGGAGTTGGGAGGGGAGGGATGGGAGGATGTGGGGGGCTGGGAGGGATGGGGCTGGGAAGGGGAGGGATGGAGGGATGGAGGGATGCGGGGAGGGGTTGGGAGGAGAGGGGAAGGGGACGTTTGGGATGGATGCGGCCTGGGAGGGGTGGGGTGGCGGATGTGGGGGGTTGCAAAGGGGTAGATAGGGAGGGGGAGATTGGGAGGGAGGGGAAACTGTGGGGCTGGGGGTGCGCACTGGGCTCCAGCAAGGGGCTCCAGCCATGATCACGGGGATGGGGGCAGGGTTGTGGGGCAGGGGATGGGGCGCTGGGGGTCACTGAGGGGCACGGGGTGATTTTGGGGGGCTGTGGGGCAGGGGATGGGGCGCTGGGGGTCACCGAGGGGTACGGGGTGATTGTTGGGGGCTGTGGGGCAGGGGATGGGGGTCACTGAGGGACACAGGGCGATTGTTGGGGGCTGTTGGGCAGGTGCTGGGGCACTTTGGGGCACTGAGGAGCACGGGGCGATTGTTGGGGGTTGTGGGGCACGTGATGGAGTGCTGGGGGTCACTGAGGGACACAGGGCGATTGTTGGGGACTGTGGGGCAGGGGATGGGATGCTGGGGGTCACCGAGGGGCACACGGTGATTGTTGGGGGCTGTGGAGCAGGGGATGGGGGTCACCGAGGGGCACAGGGTGATTGTTGGGGGCTGTGGGGCAGGGGATGGGGTCACCGAGGGGCACAGGGCGATTGTTGGGGGCTGTGGAGCAGGGGATGGGGCACTGGGGGTCACTGAGGGACACAGGGCGATTGTTGGGGGCCGTGGGGCAGGGGATGGGGGTCACCAATGGGCACGGGGTGATTGTTGGGGGCTGTGGGGCAGGGGATAGGATGCTGGGGGTCACCGAGGGGCACAGGGTGATTGTTGGGGGCTGTGGGGCAGGGGATGGGGGTCACTGAGGGGCATGGGGCGATTGTTGGGGGCTGTGGGGCAGGGGATGGGGGTCACCGAGGGGCATGGGGCGATTGTTGGGGGCTGTGGAGCAGGGGATGGGGCACTGGGGGTCACGGGGTGATTGTTGGGGGCTGTGAGGCAGAGGATGGGGGTCACCGAGGGGCATGGGGCGATTGTTGGGGGGCTGTGGGGCAGGTGCTGGGGTGCAGGGGGGATTGTTGGGAGCTGTGGGGCAGGTGATAGGGCACTGGGGGTAACTGAGGGACACGGGGCAATTGTTGGGGGCTGTGGGGCAGAGGATGGGGTCACTGAGAGGCACGGGGCAATTGTTGGGGGCTGTGGGGCAGGTGATGGGGCACTGGGGGTCACTGAGGGGCACGGGGCGATTGTTGGGGGCTGTGGGGCAGGGGATGGGGCGCTGTGGTTGATTGTTGGGGGCTGTGGGGCAGGAGATGGGGCACTGGGGGTCACCGAGGGGCACGGGGCGATTGTTGGGCGCCATGGGGCAGGTGCTGGGGGTCACCGATGGGCACGGGGTGATTGTTGGGGGCTGTGGGCCAGGGGATGGGGGTCACCGAGGGGCATGGGGCGATTGTTGGGGGCTGTGGGGCAGGTGCTGAGGTGCAGGGGGTGATTGTTGGGGGCTGTGGGGCAGGTGATGGGGCACTGGGGGTAACTGAGGGACATGGGGCAATTGTTGGGGGCTGTGGGTCAGGGGATGGGGCACTGGGGGTCACCGAGGGGCACGTGGTGATTGTTGGGGGCTGTGGGGCAGGGGATGGGGGTCACTGAGGGGGATGGGGTGATTGTTGGGGGCCATGGGGCAGGGGATGGGACCCCAGGCCCCTGTGACCCCCCTCTCTCCCCCAGGCCCATAGAGGATCCCTGATCTGCCGGGGCAGCACCCAGCGCCGAGCATGGACCGGAGACCCCCCTGAGCTCAGCCCAGAGCAGCGCCGGGGGACCCCCATCGGCACCGGCCAGACATGTCCCCCACCCCCCACTCCTGCCCCCCCGGATAACTCGTCCCCGGGCCGCGCAGGAGCCACGCTCGCCCCAGGTGCCATGGGTCTCCCCCCTCCGCTCCCTGTCACATTCTGCCAACCCACACCAACCCCTCCGCCCTCCACATCACCCCAAATCCACCACCCCCCGCCAGGGGTAGCAGGAGTCCGACAGTTCAGACAGGGGTTCTGGCCTGCGGGTGTGGTGGGCATAGAACCCAGGAGTCCGGGGGGTTCTGGCCTGCGGGTGTCGGGGGGGATAGAACCCAGGGGGCCGGGGGGGTCTGGCCTGCGGGTGTAGGGGGGGATAGAACCCAGGAGTCCGGGGTGGAGCTCTGGCGTGTGGGTGTAAGCGGTATAGAACCCAGGAGTCCGGGGGGGTTGGCCTGTGGGTGTGGGGGGCATAGAACCCAGGAGGCCGGGGGGGGGGTTCTGGCCTGCGGGTGTAGGGGGGATAGAACCCAGGAAGCCAGGGGGGTTCTGGCCTGCGGGTGTAGGGAGGGATAGAACCCAGGAGTCCGGGGGGTCCTGGCCTGCGGGTGTAGGGGGGATAGAACCCAGGAGGCCGGGGGGTTCTGGCCTGCGGGTGTGGGGGGATAGAACCCAGGAGTCCGGGGCAGGGAGGTTCTGGCCTGTGGGTGGGGGGGGGGATAGAACCCAGGAGTCCGGGGGGTTCTGGCCTGCGGGTGTAGGGGGGATAGAACCCAGGAGTCCAGGGGGGTTCTGGCCTGCAGGTGTAGGGGAGATAGAACCCAGGAGTCCAGGGGGTTCTGGCCTGCGGGTGTAGGGGAGATAGAACCCAGGAGTCCGGGGGGTTCTGGCCTGCGGGTGTAGGGGGCATAGAACCCAGGAGGC
Source organism: Malaclemys terrapin pileata (assembly GCF_027887155.1). Lineage (NCBI taxonomy): Eukaryota > Metazoa > Chordata > Testudines > Emydidae > Malaclemys > Malaclemys terrapin. The sequence goes on along the minus strand of NC_071519.1, from coordinate 1,899,020 downwards.
CAGGGGGGGTTGGCCTGCTGGTGTGGGGGGCACAGAACCCAGGAGGCCAGGAGGGTTCTGGCCTGCGGGTGTAGGGGGGATAGAACCCAGGAGTCCAGGGGGGTTCTGGCCTGCGGGTATAGGGGGCATAGAACCCAGGAGTCCGGGGGGTTCTGGCCTGCAGGTGCAGGGGGGGATAGAACCCAGGAGTCCGGGGGGGGGGGGGTTCTGGCCTGCGGGTGTAGGGGGGATAGAACCCAGGAGTCCGGGAGGTTCTGGCCTGCGGGTGTGGGGGGATAGAACCCAGGAGTCCGGGGTGGGGAGGTTCTGGCCTGCGGGTGGGGGGGGGGATAGAACCCAGGAGTCCGGGGGGTTCTGGCCTGCGGGTGTAGGGGGGATAGAACCCAGGAGTCCAGGGGGGTTCTGGCCTGCAGGTGTAGGGGAGATAGAACCCAGGAGTCCGGGGGGTTCTGGCCTGCGGGTGTAGGGGAGATAGAACCCAGGAGTCCGGGGGGTTCTGGCCTGCGGGTGTAGGGGGCATAGAACCCAGGAGGCCAGGGGGGGTTGGCCTGCGGGTGTGGGGGGCACAGAACCCAGGAGGCCAGGAGGGTTCTGGCCTGCGGGTGTAGGGGGCATAGAACCCAGGAGTCCGGGGGGTTCTGGCCTGCAGGTGCAGGGGGGGATAGAACCCAGGAGTCCAGGGGGGGGTTCTGGCCTGCGGGTGTAGGGGGCATAGAACCCAGGAATCCGGGGGGTTCTGGCCTGCGGGTGTAGGGGGGATAGAACCCAGGAGTCCGGGGGGTTCTGGCCTGCGGGTGTAGGGGAGATAGAACCCAGGAGTCCGGGGGGTTCTGGCCTGCAGGTGTAGGGGGGATAGAACCCAGGCGTCCGGGGGGGGTTGGCTTGCGGGTGCGGGGGGGATAGAACCCAGGAGTCCGGGAGGTTCTGGCCTGCGGGT